>NW_024599322.1:0-13873 GCF_004379255.2 Salvia splendens | reverse complement strand
CAACTTCTACTCCAAGTATTGTAGTGCCGCGCCGCAGTGGGAGGGTCTCGCATGAGCCCGAAAGATACATTGGTTTGGGGGAATCCATAGATCACTCATCGGATATCAATGTATTAGATCCCTGGAACTTTGCAGAGGCGCTGGCAGATGTCGATTATTGCGAATGGGTAAAAGCAATGGATTCGTAACTACAATCTATGATAGACAAAGACGTCTACGATTTGTCCGTCCTACCCGACGGCTGTAGTGCTATTGGGAGCAAGTGGATATATAAACGTAAACGTGGACCTGATGGAAGAGTTAAAGTCTTCAAGGCAAGACTAGTGGCCAAGGGGTATACCCAAAAGGAAGGTGTCGATTACGATGAGACTTTCTCCCCGGTGGCCATGCTCAAATCGATCCGGATACTATTGTCTATAGCAGCTTATATGGATTGGGATGTATGGCAGATGGACGTTAAGACTGTCTTTCTAAACGGCGGTCTTGAAGAGACCATCTACATGGAACAACCCGAGGGACATGCCATAAAGGGCAAGGAACACATGGTTTGGAAGCTTAAGAAGGCTATTTATGGCCTCAAGCAAGCATCTAGATCATGGAACCAGTGTTTCGATCAAACTGTTCGGAAGTTTGAATTCGAAAAGTGCCCAAATGAAAGCTGCGTGTACAAGAAGGTTGAAAAAGGGAATGTAGTGTTCTTAGTTTTATATGTAGATGACATTCTTCTAATTGGAAACAATAAAAAGATGTTGTCATCAGTAAGAACTTGTTTGTCAAACCAGTTCGAGATGAAGGATATGGGAGACGAGGGACACATCCTCGGGATCAAGGTTCTTCGGAATCGAGAAAAGAAGATGTTGTGCTTATCTCAAGAACCTTACATGAACACAGTACTTAGCCGTTTTAGCATGCAGGACGCCAAGAAAGGTTTCTTACCTTTTAGACACAGCATCCATTTATCTCAAGAGATGTGCCCCAAAACACCGTCTAAGATACAAGAAATGAGAAGGATTCCATATGCTTCGGCAGTTGGAAGTCTCATGTATGCTATGCTTTGTACGAGACCTGATATTTGCTTTGTTGTTGGCATGGTGGCAAGATATCAGTTGAATCCGGGCCAAGGACATTGGACTGCCGTAAAGAACATACTCAAGTACCTTAAACGGACTAAGAACTATGCTCTAGTTTACAAAGCAGTCGAACTCTGTCCTTTGGGATATACTGACTCAGACTTTCAAGCTGACCAGGACTCGAGAAAATCTACTTCAGGATATGTGTTCACCTTAGGAGGTGGAGCCGTAATTTGGAAGAGTGTGAAGCAGAAATGCATCACGAACTTGACCATGGAATCCGAGTATGTGGCCGCTTTGGAGGCTGCAAAATAGGCAGTATGGTTCAAGAACTTCCTTATGGATTTAGGTGTGGGTACGAATCTGCCCAAAAGCATCACCATTTATTGTGACAATTCTGGTGCTGTGGCAAACTCGAAAGAACCAAGAGCTCACAAAGCGAGCAAACACATAGAGCGGAAGTATCATATCATCAGAGATATAGTGCAGAGAGGAGACATACAAGTGGTCAAGATTGCGTCGGAGAAGAACTTGGTAGATCCTTTTACAAAGGCATTGGCGGTGAAACCATTTAAGGGCCACGTTAAAGGGATGAGAGTTCGACTCATTCAAGACCTCTACTCGCTTTCACTATAAGTGGGGGAAATTTAGACGTGTGCACTACTGTTTTGTATACTCGAAAGCTGTTTTGAGTATAAGTGGGAGATTGTTAGGGTTTGTATATTGGAAATCACCTTTCGAGTGATTGAATACTGTAAAACTCTAATTATTATTTTCCAAGTAAATGCAACAGATTATTTTTGTCATAATGTTGTTATGTTTTATATTTAATGGATGTTTATTGCATAATTAAATGTATAAGCGAACGTAACAAAGTCTAAGTCTTTATTTTAGTAGACCGGTTGTGGACCGCGTCCAATTTAAGGTAACACGGTCAGTTCTGAACAAAGAAAAATAAGAATTTCACAACCTAGATAGGCCTAGACTACCTATCGTCAAAGGTTGCAATGTCAGTCCGATTATTTCTAAGCCTTATTGAAATAAGATGACGTTGGTCTGGTATAGCACTGAATTGGATCTAAACGGCAAGACGAGTCATTATGCAATCTACTGAAAGACGAGGTCTTGATAATTAATTTCTTAATCAATGTACGTTAGCATTGAGCATACGATATTGAGTATCTACTACTTTGACTTACCAAAGGTGCGGGTTTTTCGTCACCCAACGATCCATGTATATTGGGTAGTGGTGATCATTATCTAGCGGTGCTAGAATTGCTATTATGTTGAATCGTGCGCGAAGAGAGTCTCGTTTGATAACATCCACAAGAGGAGCTCGAAATAGGGTTTTATTATTCGGAACCTAGCTAGTTGGAGTTTGATTACTCTATGAATAATAAATAAGAGTGTCTTGCTAAGTCCACTCTTGGAGATTAAAATATGTTAATTAATTAAGTCCATAGCAGACATTGATTAATTAATGGATGTTTCTATCTTAAGCACGAGAAATGAATGTAACACACTAAAAAGAAACCCGGAATACTTGTAATTTTGGATTTGGAAAGGCAGTGCAATATTTCTTTTGTAGTGGCCGCTTGTAATATTCCAATATAAGCTTGTATTAAATTGTGGGTTCAATTTAATTAGTGAAAAGCTAATTGGGTGAGGCCATGTCTAAATTCTTCCTAAGATCCCTGACTGGGCCCAATATGTGACTTAATATAAATAGAATAATAAAGGAGACATAATTAACACTTTTTCCACATCATAATTTTCGTCCCCCTCATCTTTGAGAAAGGATCGAAAATTGCTCTCCTTCCGTGAGCAGATTTCTGTCTTCATTATTTAAGTCCTAGTACACTGGTGAGATTTGCCCACACAAATATTAGTCTACAGTCTGGGACACCAGTCAGAAGATCCGAGGTCAAGTTCTCAAGATCTTCACTTGGAGAAGACGCAAGTCATCTTCGATTCTTAAGTGAATCGACGAGGTAAATTGGCTATCTCCGTAGTACGCATGTTTTAGGGATTATTTGTACTATAACTTGTTTAGAATTGAAGTTATGAGCATGATACATGTGATAATTGCGCGAATAGAATTTGTCTAAATAATCAGCTAAATAGATCAGAATTATGTGATCCGTTAGAACGCACGCTTCCGCTGCCAACCCCTTCACTTCCCATGTCTTGCTTTTCATTAGAACCTTCATTTCTACTAACACCGCCTTCCTCCAATGCGTTATTTTCATTGCTTCCTCAGCAGTCTGTGGAATCTCTTCTTCCTCATACATGGCAGTTGTGAATGCTCTAGCCATTTCTGTAAGGTTGGCTTTGGCAAGGTTTGCCATTGAGTATCTACTTTTGGTCCCTAATTTCTTAGGACTGTATCTGTTGGGCGGAACTCTATGAGGGCTCCATGGAGGAAGGATATACCGGCCAATATCACCATCAATTGCGGTGATCTCATCTACACTAGAATCGTCAGAAGCAATATTTGTACTCTCAAGATCGGGTCTAGCTTAGACATTATTGCATGAGGTGCCGAGTTCGAGCCCTCTTGACATCAGTTGTAATTTCCTCCTATCTATAGTATAGGAGTTTATTTGTAATTTCTTCCCTTATATATGAGTTAATTTTTTTTAAAAGATCGGGTCTAGGATTTACCTCGGATATCACTGGAGAAGAATTAGACTGAGACGTGGTTGACTGAGGAGGTTCTACAGTGGACGTGACCTGCTCGGCGGAGGCACTAGCTTGTTCTGTTGGTTCCGCCTCGGAGTTACTTGGCTGAGGTGCCGACCAGATTTGGGGTCCACCTATACTCACTTCCCTCAGGCTAATACTCTCCCCCTGACCCCGAAGTTGGTCGTGATAAAAGTATTTACTCTCAAGGAAGTTACAGTTTATTGTAGTAATTATCTTCATAGAAGATGGATCATAACACCTATATCCTTTCTGATTAATTCAATACCCAAGAAAAAACACATTTTACGGCACATGCAGAAAATTTGGTTCTCTCGTGTTTTGGAATATGCACATAGACGGAACACCCAAAAATTTTAAGCGGAAGGGTGAGAGGTTCAGGAATTTTTGCTAGTTTAGAAAGTACTTGAAGGGGTGTTTGCATGACGAGAATTTTTGTAGGGAGATGGTTAACAAGATATACGGAGGTGGCTACAGCTTCAGGCTAGAGAAACTTTGGGACGTTTGAGTCAAAAATTAAGGCTCAGAGTTCACAATACATATTAAAAGCACATAGAGTTCACGTACTTGATCAAGCTAGACAGGCAATGGATCAAGCTAGCTACTATCCGGTTGTTGGTATGCAAACAGAGAGACTCAGGACCTTCAAGACCTTAACTCACAATACTATTAGACAAGTAAAGGGAAGTGAGGGTTGAATCCCACAGAGACAGATGCGAGTTTAGTTGTATTCGAGACATTTGGGAGGTTGGTTGCGGCCGCGCTTTTGATTGGGTTAAGTTTAAATTAAGGAAAAGGGAATTGATCAACTGACTAAACTAAACTGATCAAGCTAGACTAGACAGACTCGAAACTAGGGAACAAGTAACTTGATCAACTAAACTAAGGACGGAAAGGTAAAAGTAATTTGGGACCACTGACACAAAATATACGCACTACTAAAAAGCTATAAACAACGAAAAGGTGACAGAGACTGCAATCCTAACAAACTACTACCTTCTTCTTCGCTAAGCAGCTAAATAAGAACAACCAAAGCAGATCTAAACAGAGCAACAACCATAAAATCAGAAATCAGACAAATCGAACACAGATCCATATGAAATTGACATAAAGAAAACAGATCTAAAGTATCTAACCTATTCTCATGCAAGTTGACGAACTAAAATGTAAATCTACCTACGAGAAAACATAAACAAGGCGGAACTAAAACAAACGAAAGCAATTAAAGCAGAGAACATCAGATCCAAAACAACTTGAATTAAAAACTCCATTTCATAAACGATTTTCAGTAAACGTAACTAAAACAGACCAGACAAAGATTTAAAGATCGATTAACGACGGAAAGGTAACTAGAGTAGCAACTAGAAGAAAAACATTTAAACTACTAAGCTACGGAAACGATGAACTGAAAATAGAATAGAAATTGTTTTGACCTCTCGGGGTGTAAGAAAAGCTCAAACTACGAAGACTTCTAGGCAGATCCAGGTCCCTCATTCCTTGACGAGGAAGAAGAGATGAAAGTAGAGGTGGAAACGGCGACTCCAACTACTAACTTCTTACTCCATGCTATGAAAATAAGGTGAAAATGAGGTGACTGAAGGTGATGATGGATCAAACTCTCTTCTTGTGTGCACTCTCTCCATATTTATAGGATGATGTTGGGCCCAAATCCCTAGGGTAAGCCCATCATGTCTTGACATTTATACCCTTGAGATGACATCTTTTCTTCTCTCTCATGTGGCTCATCACTTCATATGGTGAACTTCACTTGATCAATTTGTCGGCTAGGCAGGCTTCACTGCTTGTACGCAACTGATCAACTTAGCTTCATTTCTGGCCATTTTTTCACTCTTTTCCCGAGTTGATCAAGTTGTTCCTGCACTTGCCGCTTCTACACTTTATAGCCCCTGCACACTCAAATTCACCACCCTTTTCGCACATTATCAGCCTTGTTAGTGTAATAATTCCTACAAAACCATGCTTGTAACGAGCCCTATCACATGATCACCAGTAATAGGTGCAAGGCCCCACACATCAGCATGAACGAGAAAAAAAATATTCTTAACACGCGTATCACTGGATTTAAAAGACTATCTATGATTTTTAGCCAAAGCACAAGACTCACAGGAAATGTCTTTAAACTGGGAAATATCAGAAAAAGTAATTTAAAATAACCCGCAAAGGGATGACCCATTCTTCGGTGCCACAGCCAAGCATCTCTGTTAACAGATCTGTGAGCAAGCATCGCGGCGGCCACCTTGGTGAGCTATCTCGTCCACGTAATAGAGACCTTGACGCTCAGTGCCACGCCCAATTATCCCACTCGTCCTGATATCCTGTAAAACACAGAAATTTTGGTGCATTAATAGAGTACAATTTAGTTCCTTAGTCACATGACTAATAGACATTAACTTGTGAGGCAACTTGGGCACATAGAGACAATTCGACAATTTCAAATCTTGGGAAATTTCAATTGTTCCACTTACATTTACGGAGGTCAATTCTCCATCAGCCGTCTGTATTTGGCATTTAGTAGCATCACTAAAAGTTGAAAAATCCTTCCTATCATACGTCATAGTATCTGTGGCCTCACAATAAAAATTCCACCCACTTTCAACATTGGGGCTTAAAAAAATTCTACAATCTTGGGGTCATTTTTCGCACCTTTTACTTCTATAGCACCTAATTGCACATTATTTCCAGCATGGGGTATAAAATGTAATTTTTCAGATTTCGAAGGACATGTAGGCAAAGCATGGGATAACAACCTGCAATTTTCTAGAACTTTGGGAATCAAATGAACATTCAAAAATATGATTAGGGCTTCTGAACCCTAATCCTTTACCTCCATGACTCCCGCCGCCTCCATGACTCTCGCTGCCACCTCTCTGAAAATCGACGAATGTCGTCTCTCCGACCGCTGCCCCTTGCCGTCCTCGAGCGTCGGCGACCTCCTGATTGACCGCTCCGGTTGCTGGAAATAAACCCCCTCATCCGTCGTTCACCTCAATTGCCAATCTTGCCTTGGCTTTTTTATTCTCGTCCAACCATTCTAGGAATCCGATGAGAAGGAAGCACGATTCCTTTGTATGTTTCTGTTTTCCACAATGAGAACACCAAAGCTTCAATTTGTCTTTTTGAACGGGCGGTTGTGGGTGGTGGATGGCGCTCCAGGGCATTGAGGCGGAGTTATCATCCGTTGCTGGTTTCAGGCTTCAAAACCGAGACCGATCCCGTCCGATGATGAGGCAGAATTGTTGGTTCCGCCAGTTGGATCTGTGGTCGTTGTCAGCATGAGTTTGAGCCGAGCGACTTCCCTCTTGATCGATCCGTATGCGACCTCCGATGAGGGCCAAGGAGTCTCCTTGAGTATGTCTCGTTTGACCGGGTCGTATCGTGGGTGGAGGCCGGTTAGGAACTTGAACAATTGCCGCGTTCAGATATACCGTTGGAACTGCCCGATTCCCTTGTCGCAGCAGTCGAAGGGTTGATGTTGGCATCGATCCATGTCCTGTGTAAGTGTCGCCAATATGTTTCGACATCTTGTTCTCCTTGTGTGATTTGTCCTTCTTTCTCTTCTAGGTCGTACAGCAGGTAGGGATCGGAAGAGCTTTCAAAAGTCACAACCAAGCTTTCCCACAAAGCTTGGGCAGTTTGGTGATGGGCGAAGTCGATCATGATTTTAGGTTCGATGTTATCTAATATCCACGAGAAAACGGTCAAGTTCGTTTCCTCTCAGTCGGTGTATTCAGCCTCCCCTGTTTTTGGTGGTGGTGGTTTGCTGATGATGTGTTTGAGCACCCTTCTACTTCCGATCTGGATTTTCATCAATCGGGCCCATATCGGATAATTCGTTCCGTTGAGCCTGACTGCAACTGTAACACTCTTGTTCACTTTCAACTTGGAATCGTCTGTTCTTGGTTTGATCTCATTGTCTGCCATTGTTTAATGGCCGAGAGAACTGTATATTTTTTTGGGCTATGATGATTTTCTGAGCCTTATTTTGATGCCATGTTGAATTATCATTCTCATTCAACTTATCTTCTCCAATGTTTATATGCCTTTAAATAGGCTTAGGAATACAATAATTAAGGTAAATATTTACCCTAATTTACTAGCCTAATATACGGTAAAAATATTCACAAAATCAAGTACAAATCTCCTTGATTTATTCTTCCTTGATTTGATCTCATATAATAGTACAAACTATTATTGACATTACTTTAATAAATTACATAAAATTAACTTAATGGGTGTGGTTGAATTGCATGAATCACGTTCATCTTTCACCAAATAATTAGGGGATTAATCTCTGCCTTTGGGTATGAAGTAACTTGGGTCAGCTATCTCATCTTTTGAGATGTCTACAAATCAGTACGCGAATAGTCACTAGACTAGACCCAGTAATGGATACTCTTAGTTTGATAACCAAAAAAAATACATAAAAACTATACTCCTATTATTTAGTTTGAATATGAAGATTAGCATTCTATTCACCCTTTTAGTATAACAGCACAAGGGTCTCTTATTAATTTTTACACTGGGTCCATACTTTAGATCATCTCTTCATTGGATTAAATTGAGCTGAGATTATCATAAGTTAATAAAAACCATCAATGCCATGTCACAATTTCTTGTTTTAAGATTTTATTTAAATTTCCTAGTTTAGACATATCAAATGCCATAGTAAGTTATTATGTCCGACAAATAATTATTTTGACAAGTGAAATTCTAAAAATGTTATATTCCTATGGAGTATAATTACTAGGGAACTTTTTCTCCTGATAATAAGAGTTTATATATATATATATATGGATGTATTCATTTCTTGTTTTATATTTTGTTCTATTGTTCTTTTTAATCTCAGCCCCACGATTTTGTCATCCGACGGTTAGATTGATGTCACGTGTCATTTAATAATGCAGATATATATATATATAGAGGGTTGTATTATATACTAAACTAGTTTAAAACACTAAATGCCAAATACATCATTACATAATAACGTGGAGTTCATTACAACTTTATTTGTAGTTCATTATAGGGAATTCTGAGATTTAAAAATAATGACATCATCATGCATAGTTTAGAAATCCGAAGTTCATTATAAGTTTATTATTAGTTCATTATAATAAACTACATGATATCATATAATGATGTTGTTCGGCGTTTAAGGTTTAGGAGTGGTTTGATATTGATCACAGTGTATAGTAGTGATCTAGGGCAAGTGCCCATTAAGTACATAACTAGAGAACAAATCCCGGCCACACATCTTAATACTCCAAATTAATCATATGGATTTGGGGTGTTTTACGCTCTCTGAGGCTTTCTATCAAACCGGTGGCAGTGGCAGGTTTGTTCCGTAATCTGACCTCCGTTGAGAGGACTTTTCAGTAAAAATCACACACTAATTATTTTTCATTTCTAAATTCTAATAATCATTTCGTTAATTTTATTAAATCAAAGATTATTTACGTTACAAATAGTCCACATAAATTGGTGATTAACCATAGGATTCTAAATAAACTAATGGAAAAAACTCTAAATAGTTTTTAATTGATAATTAAGAGCTATGAATGATTAATTTTATTTACTGTAAACCATGAATTATCAGTAAAATTTGATATTCATAAACTTCAAAATTAATGACTAAATACGCGACCACCAAGCATCACTTTCTCACCAATACGCGATTGCTAGAGCAAGCATTATTCAACACGAACTCAGCAGTGTCAGTAATTAACAACTGATAAATTAAACCAAATAATACTCCTAATCAACATTATTTCTTTCTCTACAGCCAACTCAGAGGAGTAGACTTTTATCCTGCGCCGCCGTTCAACGTCATATTTTTCTGCATTGATCATAACTACTAATCCTATTTAACAAATTACTACTCCGCGTTTCATTTTACTGAAAAAATTATTCGTTTGCTTTTAGCTAATTGCTGAAGTTCACTCAATTTTAATTTTACAGGAATAGTTACAATAATTATTTTATCAAAATGCATGAAATTCGGCATATGAAAAACATTTTTGAAATGAAGAATATTATTCACAAATTATCTAAAAACATCTCCGTGGTTATATTAATGTTTCTTTGAGTTTTTTTGCTGTAATGATGTATTTTGTTAACATCAGTGAAGTAAAAACATGGGTATAGTGATGTATTTTGTTAACATCAGTGAAGTAAAAATATGGGTATAGTGATATATTTTGTTAATATCAGTAAAGTAAAAATATGGTTATAGTGATGTGTTTCAGGGTTAAAGTGATGTTTCTATCATATTTTGCTATAGTGATGTATTTTGTTAATATTAGAATTAAAAACATAGTTATAGTGATATCTCTTTATTTGAGAAAAGTATTTTTGAAGTTGGGTATGGTATCCATTAAATTTCGGTGCATAAAGTAGTTAAAATATCCAATAGAATTTGATTGACACAAAATGAAACGGTAGATTTTGGTAGAAGAGAGTGAGTGGTAGTGTGAAAAGGAGAGCGGACAAATTAGTTAGATTAGGTCACGACGTCTATTATTACTTTTTAAACTCTGCATATTCATCAGCTGCAGTGCAGGTGGCGGCAGAGAAACCACAACTTTAGATCCAAAGTGGATTCCAATTCACATTTGGAAATTGGAATTGGTAGATTTAATCTGGAAGCGGCGAAACAGTTGTAGCTATAGGATTAATTTGGATTATTAAGATGTGTTGGAAATTGGAATTGGTAGATTTAATCTGGAAGCGGCGAAACGGTTGTAGCTATAGGATTAATTTGAATTATTAAAATGTGTGGTTGAGATTTGTTCTCTAGTTATACACTTAATATTAATTATATTTTTGATTATCTCTATATATTATATATATTTTGATGTATTGTCAATAAAAGTGGAGTATAATTATACTTTTTGTTATAAAACGATAAATAGGACCATAGTACTCCAGAATATACTAAACACAATATGCGATTGTGCTGTTTTGTAGTATAGATCCAAATGTATTCAAATCAATGTGTTCGTGTTTTTATAAATTTTTAACTTATTTAATTTTATATTTCAATTAATTAATTGACAATGTAAAATTAGTGATAATAAAATATAATATGCCTTGCATTGCACGAAATTCAACACTAGATATTGTTGTCATTAGTTGTCTAAAAACATAACACTCCATCCGTTCCGCGGTAATTGAGTTATTTCATTTTCTGCACTCATTTTGGAGTAATAAATAGTTAAAATGTAGAGAAAATAAAGTAAGTAACATAATAAGGTATTATTCTCTCATTTACTTTACTTTTTCTCCACTCTAACTATTTATTACTCCCTCCGTCCGCCATTAGGAGTCTCATTTGAGTTCGGCACGGATTTTACGAAATGTAAAGGAAAATGGGTGAGAAAAGATAGTGGAATATATCCAAGCCCCTTGGCCTAGCGGTAAAGGGTGCTGGATACCGCGTCCATCCTGGAGGTCTCGAGTTCGAACCCTGGGTGGCGTAATTTGTCTTTCCTCCTTGTTATAGGAGTTGATTTGTAATTTCCTCCTTCATATATATGATATAAATATATGAAGTTAATTTAAAAAAAAATAAAAGAAAACATAGTGGAATATGCGGCTCATTTTTATATATTAGTTTTATAATAGAATGTGAGTGGAATGAGTTAGTGGAAAGTGATGTCTATCTACAATTTATAGTAAAAGTATACCGGGACTCCTAATGGCAGACGGACTAAAATGATAAATCGGGACTCCTAATGGCCGACGGAGGGTGTATCATTTTTCCAAAACGAGTGCAGAAAAAGAAATGGCTCAACTACTCCGGAACGGAGGGAGTATATATTTATCATTAAAATAATCTATGTTATTGTTCCTTATTTTAGTTAGTACTCGAAAAAGAAATTGGATCGTCCATCGGTCATGCATCGCACATGGGTAGATAGTATATTGTTTGAAATTTGATTTTTAAAACTGAATTTATAACAATTGTAAATATAGTACTGTTAATTTACATTTGTTGTTCATTTTATTGACCAAATTTAAATATCGACAAGATGCGGTGATATGTATTGCTGAATTTAAATCTCGACATGATGTGGTGATATGTATTGCTGAATTTAAATCTCGTCAAGTTCAATAACTAGTATTGCCGAATTTAAATCTCGACAAGTTGCAGTAACACGTATTGCCGAATTTAAATCTTAACTAGTTGTATCGAATTGATGAAGAAGAAAAATCTAATTTAAATGAAAAAAATCAACAATAATTAATTACTAATTGATAATGTGACATTAGTGCAGAAGAAAATAAAATTGGTTGTGGATTGCACAGGGTTATATCTAGTGCTAACTCCGTGCGACGCACAACCTATTTTATTTTCTTTGCACTAATTTCACACGGTCAATTAAATAATTGAATTGAAACAAATATTGAATTTAAAGAATCAGAAATGTATATGATAACAATTTGTTAGACACATAAAAATATATTAGATAGATAAAAATAAACAAGTTAAATATTGAATCAGTTTAATCATGTGCAACAGGGAAGCGTTATTCTCCTATTCATCCCTTAGATCCTTTATTCTTTTTAATATGAGCCGTTAGATCTCATTCATCAACGGTCCAGATGATCTGCATTATTACACTATAATGGTGCATTATTAGTTGGTGTGCATTATTCAACTGAAAATCTGTATTATTACACTATAATGATGCATTATTAGTCGGTGTGCATTATTCAACTGAAAATCTGCATTATTAAATGACACGTGGCACCAATCTAACCGTCGGATGACAAAATTGTGGGGCTGAGATTAAAAGAACAAAGAACAAAAGATACAAAAAGGAAATGAATACATCCCTATTCATATATATCTATATATATGTGGAAATTTATGTTTGCAAATTAGAAAATCTCAATTAAAACTCAAGAATGATCTAATCAATACAATAGTTCAAAGAAATTAAAGTTATTAAAAATTTGAAAACCGTAAAATATCGATTTCTCCCCTCGATATCCCGTGGCCTAAGAGCATCTGCAACGGTGGACGGACGGCGTCCGTCCGTCCGTGCCGCTGGCAAGGACGAGCTCCACCACCGCTGCGCTCGCGCCGCTGGCATGGCGCTGCTCGATGCATCGAGCACGTCCGTGCCAGCGAGCAGCTGACGTGACGGCACGCGATTGGGCAACGACATAGTCGTTGCCTTTGAATTTTTTTAATTAAAAATCAGTTTTTAATTTAAAAAAGCGATTAAAAAAATCCACTTTCCCAAAAAAATATATCCGTTTTTTACCGTTTTCCATCATTTTTTAATTTTTTTATCTTTTCCCCCCAAAAATACACATTTTCATCTATAAATACCCCACTTTCACACCCAAAAATTCACCCCACACTACACAATTCTCATCTACACTCTCTAATTTCCATTCTCATTCTCATCTTCATTCTCTCATATCCATTCTCAATCTTTCTTCCACTCCTACAACATAACAATGTCCGGCCAAGGCGATGACCCCTCGCCCTCCCACGGTTGGAACCCCGAATGGTTCGGTTCACAACCGTTTCCTAGTCCGGAAACGGAATATTCAGCCCCTCCTCAAACCCAAAGTTCAGGCGTTCCGGGTGGCTACCGGCCATACCCAATCGACGACCACGGTGCCCCCGAAGGGAGATACGGGTGGACACCGGAGCCTAGGCCGACCGCCCCATCCCAAACTCCGACTCCTACTCGCGGTGTCCGCACACCGTACACTCCGGCGGAGATGGATAAATTGTTCACGGCGTACTTGGAAATCTCCGAAAATCCGGTGGTTGGCACGAACCAATCCGGCGATCACTTTTGGTGGCGCATCGCTCGTCGGTACAATGAAAACCGGCCGCCGGGAACAATCGAGCGCAACGTGAGTATGGTGCGCAACGCCATGTACCGAGCCAACGATGAAATTGACAAGTTCAATGGCTATTTCCTCCAGGAAGAGCGGAATGCGGGGAGCGGCCGGAGTGAGGTCGACATCATCACTGCCGCGTTGAGCACCTACCAATCCATGAACTACAAGTCGTTCAAGTACCTCAACGTTTGGCAGGAGACGTGGACGCACCCGAA
>NW_024599321.1:0-47632 GCF_004379255.2 Salvia splendens | reverse complement strand
AGAGAAAAGGAAAGGCCCCTCTAGAGAAGGCCTCCTTCCGCCTGGATCGAGTTTGCCCGTGTTCATGGGCCTCGGCAATATAGAAATTACTCTTGGCGAGGCGACTTGTTGGCCGGAGACTCTTTCATATTTTCGAGGACAGGCTCTTAGCCGGCGCATAGGATTTGCCGCCGCTTTGAGTGAAGATGATAATGTCGTCCGCATAGGCTAGATGGCCTGATCTCCATGCATCTCCGGGAGGCTTTGAACGTCAGTCCTTTGGCCGAGGATGAGCTTATCTAATGCTCGGGACAGGTAGTCCGCCGCGATTACGAAAAGGCAGGGGAGATCGGGGTCTCCTTGCGAAGTCCTTCGAGTTGATCTAAGAAGCCCGAGGGTGCCCCGTTAACAAGGACCGAGAACCAGCAACACCCAATACACCTCTCCATAAAGTGAAATCCATGAATCCGGAAACCCATACAGCGTAAACCTTAAAGAGGAATGGCCATTGGACCCTATCATAGGCTTTAGCCATGTCAATCTTTACTGCCACATTAGGCGCTGGGAGCATCTAGCAAACTCATGGAACATTCTTGAGCCAGAAGTGCGTTGTCGTTAAGGAGCCGACCTTTGACAAATCCACTTTGGTTGGGGAGATGACCTGTGGGAGGAAAGGAGAGAGTCGAGAGGTGAGTACCTTGGAATGATCGTTTTAAAACATTGCAGAGACTGATGGGTCGGTAGTCGGTCATGATCCGCGAAGCCTTCTTTGGGATTACGGACAATGCTTGTGGCCGTGATGCCCTCGGCAGGAAAGGCCCCTCGAAGAACTGTCTGATTGTCCACTACCTCCGGTCCACAATAGGCAGCAGGCTTGATAGAAGGTGGCCGAGAAAGCCGTCGGTCCGGGTGCACTATCTCCGGAAATGCAAAAGGTGGCACTCCTGACCTCGTCCGCACTTGGAGCATCTGCGATGTCAGCGAACTGCTGGCTGAGTGGACATGCGGATTAGGTCGAGGTATGTGATTCAAGTGTCGGAGGGTTGGGTGGGCAAGGGTTGTTGGAAGAACTCCACTGCGGACCTTTTTAATCTAGGTTCCTCGGTGAGCTCCTGCCCATTGACAGTATTGAATGGATGCGGAGACGTACCCTATTTTGTTCACCCAGCTTTGGAGAACCGGGTATTTTTGTCCCTGGCAAGCCACCTCAGAGCTGAATTGTAAGTTAGAGAGAGACGCTCTCCCTTCTCTCTAGAATCCCCCCCACGTTTTGAGTTCCCACATCGCCGCCCACCCCATTCTTGCTCGGCTCACCACTGTCGACGGTCCTCCTCACGCCCCCGCTCCACCAGCCACCCACCATCCTCCCGACCTCGAATTCTCACCAACCAACCACTCCCTTGGCTAAGGCACGAACAAAGCTCCGGAGCGGCTGGTGACTCGACTCATTCTCTCGATCATGCCGGAGCGCCTGCCGGATCCCCCCCCGGAGTCAGAAGAACCGCGCACCATCTCGGACCAGCTAATGGTCCTCCGGCCGGCCGAGGACCCTCTCTCGGACCAGCCAATGAATTTCACGTCGGAGGAGTCTCCCTCCATAATTTTTCCCTGCAGGAAAGTGGCGAGGAAAACTTTGAAAATGAAGGTGAAGGCACGGAAAGTACACCAGCCCCTCCCATCAAAGGCACTGGTCGGAAAAGGTTCGTACCCTCACCGATGCCGGAGGACAAGCAACTTAGGAAGAAGATTGATTTCGGGGCCGAAGGGAGCTCGCCGGTCGGAAGCCCAAAATGCAAAGGCCCCATCTTCCCGACGTCGATGGAGCCCCCCCTAATCTCAACGGTGAAGATGAAGCTAAGATTAATGAAGAACTTGCCGGCGCCAGAACTGTTGACAACGCTCCGGCCGATGACCTTGCGGCCGGCGCAAACGCGGGGACTGGTGACGGAGGAGAGCACAACCCCCCACATGATGGCTGCTCGGAGAGAGATGGCTCTAGCATGGGTCAAAAGGCCTGGGTGGACGCGCTAGTCAACTTGCCCGAAATGGGCACAACAACAAAATCACTTTCCGAAAGTTCCTTGGCGCCTTGCCACTTCGGAACACCACGTGATGCTGGCCCCAATGCATCCGTTGAGCCCCCAAAACAACAAAAATCTAGCTCCTTTTTGCAGCAACCCAACTTTCCCGAATTGGCTTGGAGACCAAAACCTCCTTCCGAAAGTGGGCTAACTCCTTTCCGTCCCAAGAGCTCACGTGAGACGATTGTCGTGGAGGCCCCAACGCAACCAACAAAGGCCGAAATCATCCACTTAGCCGCCTTGGACTCGGCGGAGATGCTAGACACATTGGTTGCGCAACCTCTCATTACGGCCGGCCACAATCCACTGGAGTTCCCCCTAAACCTTCGGGATGCATGCAAAGTGTCACACACACACCTCGGGATGGAAATGGACCCTCTCTTGAGGACTTTCCCCCTCTCGAACGAGGACGAACTAGCAAGCTCCGAGCTACGTTTGAGGCTAGTTCGGAACATCATAGTGCGGAGTTCGGCCAGCCGCGACCGAAGTCGAACCCTAACGTCTACCGAGAAAAGCCTTTTATCGAGACGATGAACAAGGCCACGCCTAGTGCCGAGATGGTTGCAGTGACAAGAGACACACCAACACCCAACGATACGCCTATGGATGATGCCGAACAGACCCTCACCGAGAAGGAAAAAGTCGAGAAGATCCACACCGAGAAAGAAAAAGCCGAAAAGCCGAGAATGGAAAAGCCGAGAAGGGCACACAACGGCAACGTAGGTGCCGAGAAGATCCACACCGAGAATGGAGAAGCCGAACTCAACAATCCGAAGAGAAATGGAAACACACCTAAGTCCGCGACGGATGCCGCAACACAAGGGCTGAATGTAGTTAATCAACTTGGGGGGGTAGAAGCTACACTGGGGCCCTCGCCGTGGCCGAAATCGATGGCGGACTTGCTTAGGGGTACCCCGTCGGGCTCGGCGAGTAACACTCTACAAGGCCGGGGTGAAGGCGCCGCAAACCACCCCGGTCGGCCGAAAACGATGGCGGACATGCTCAAAGGCTCGACTGACCCTACCGGCCCCCAAGCCTTTGAACCGGATAAGCTCCAGAACATTGGATTTGCTTCAGTGTCCGACGGCATCCCGGCCATTTACTTCTCCGGAGCGGAAACTCAAAAGCTTGCTGAGAGCATGGGACACGCCATTGTGGGTAAGTTTTCTCACTCTATCCCTACGGGACTGCAAATCCAAAAGACCCTCGACAATATTAAACTTCGGTGTGGATTTAGTTGGAAGTACATTAATGCTAAACATATTCTCATTCAATGCGAGGACTTGGCGGACTATGCCCGAATCCTTGGAGGCCCAAGGGGTACGCCCGTTTGGCTCATTGACCGACACCCGATGAGGGTCTTCAAATGGTCCCCGGACTTTGATGCTTACTGCGAGTCCCCCATTGCGGCATCTGGTGCAACCTAATTGGCCTCCCCATTCACCTTTTCGACCAATCCGCCTTATTCGCCATCGGCAAGCTTCTCGGCAATCCAATACAAATTGATCGAGCCACGGCAAACAAGACTCGGCTTTCATTTGCCCGAATCTGCGTCGAGATAGACATCACAAAACCACCTACCGAAGAGATAATCCTCGATCTTGGTGGGCGAGAAACGGTTTGCAGCGAGTCCGATGGGACAAGATACCATCATATTGCCGAGAATGCAAACATGTCGGCCATGCAAGTGAGGTGTGCTATGCGACGGGCAAGAAGGAACGGCCGCCAAAGAGAAACTACCACAACGGCCCGCCAAAACAGCCACATCCCGAGAGACAGACCGAGAAGGGGAAGCAAGATATGGGGAAGAATGCCTCCAGCTCCAACGAATGGAAACATCAGGGGAAGAGCAAGGCAAGGCCGGGTGATCGACCAAACAATAACAAAACAAATGGGGAGGACTCCGGTGATACTTCCCTGGGAGGGACCGAACTCCAAGGGTGACTCTACTTTGGGGAGCGGACCGAGCTCCGGAACTCAAAATGCGGGCTTATTGCCGGGATCGAGATTGGGAAAGTCCCCACCGAACCGGGGGAATCCATTGCATCCCACCACCGAACCACCAACACCACGTGGGAACATGGACGTGGAGTGGGGCTCCCCCATTGCGAGGAGCTTGGTCTCACCAGATCGGCGAGGGAATCCGAGAGGAGGCGCGCGTCATGCTTTGACAAGGGGGCGTGGGTTCTTCTCGGCAAAGAACCACATGAGCACTAACCAATATTATACTCTCATGGAGAACGGAGAATTTGATGTTGAGAATTGTGGGGATGCGGACGAAGACCTTATGGAATTGCATGTGGGGGCCGAGAAGTTAGGAGGCAACAGTTCGGCCGAGGACGCCGAGGAGGTCGCTCCGAACAAAGAGCAACACCGTACTGATTATCAAGGAGGGCCTTCAACCTCTTTGGGTACGCACCCTTCTTGTTAATAATGTCGTACAATCTCATGTTTTGGAACGTGAGGGGGATCGCGAATGCGCCCACTCAAAACGTTCTGAAAAGACTAATTGGTTGTCATAATGTTTTATTTCTTGCAATAATGGAACCGCTCACACAACCGGACCCGGACCGTTTCTCTAAGGCCTTGGGGCTGTCCTTCATTGGTTCGAACATGAACGAGAAGATTTGGATGTTTGCGGAAGAGGGGTCCACTTTTGATATTGAGGTTGACTCGGAACAAATTCTCCACGGGTACCTCAAATCCCACCGCCTTGCTAGGCCGGTGGCCATCTCAGCCGTGTACGCCAAATGTACAAGGGCTGAAAGACATCACCTATGGGACAAGATGAGAGAGATTGCCGGGCCTCTTGAGGGAACACCTTGGATCATCGGTGGCGATTTCAACACCATGCTATCTCATCAAGACAGAGTTGGAAGTGATACCAACCGGCAAGCCGAGATGGTCGATTTTGCGGAGGCAACGGAAGATTGTAGGCTGCTTGACCCTGGTTTTGATGGAGCGGCATTCACTTGGGCCAAGAATGGCCTTTTTGAAAGGTTGGATAGAGTGTTTGTCAGCGAGGATTGGACTAAGACCTTCGAGGCTACTCGGGTTACGAACCTCCCCCGGATTGCCTCGGACCATGGACCAATTCTTGTCAGGTGCACGAAGATGAACACATCCGCTGGAGCCAAGGCTTTCAGGTTCCAGAACATGTGGATCCGTCATGAAGGATTCATGGCCGTAGTGCAAAAAGCATGGGAGGAGCCCACGGGGGCGGGTGGAATCCTAAACATTCAAATCAAGCAGGCCAGAGTTAAAAGGCCCTTAAGGAGTGGAACAAAGAGGTTTTTGGAAACATTCATGCTAATCTAAAAGAAAAGGAGGAAGAAATTGCTTTGGCCCAATCTTGTTTCGAAGCAAGGCCGACCCCGGATCACAGGACAGCGATCAACAAACACATTGCCGAGTACATCCTTTTGCTGAAAATGGAAGAAGATTTTTGGCGACAGAAGGCAGCTCTGAGGTGGCTTGCCGAGGGAGACAAAAATACCCGGTTCTACCAAAGCTGGGTGAAACAAAAGAGGGTACGTCTCCGCATCCATTCAATACGTGTCAATGGGCAGGAGCTCACCGAGGAAGCCGAGATTAAAAGTCCGCAGTGGAGTTCTTCCAACAACTCCTTGCCCCCAACAATCCGACACTTGAAGATCCAGACCTCGACCCTAATCCAGCAGGTCCACTCAGCCGAGCAGTTCGCTGACATCGCAGATGCTCCAAGTGCGGACGAGGTCAGGAGTGCCACCTTTTGCATTTCCGGAGATAGTGCACCCGGACCCGACGGCTTCTCGGCCACCTTCTATCAAGCCTGCTGGCCTATTGTGGGACCGGAGGTAGTGGACGCAATCAGACAGTTCTTCAGAGGGGCCTTCCTGCCGAGGAGCATCACGGCCACAAGCATTGTCCTTATCCCAAAGAAGGCTTCGCCGGAATCATGGACCGACTACCGACCCATCAGTCTCTGCAATGTTTTAAACAAGATCATTACCAAGGTACTCACCTCTCGACTCTCTCCTTTCCTCCCACAGGTCATCTCCCCAAACCAAAGTGGATTTGTCAAAGGTCGGCTCCTAACGACAACGCACTTCTGGCTCAAGAGATGTTCCATGAGCTTGCTAGATGCTCCCCAGCGCCTAATGTGGCAGTAAAGATTGACATGGCTAAAGCCTATGATAGGGTCCAATGGCCATTCCTCTTCAAAGTTTTACGCTGTATGGGTTTCCCGGATTCATGGATTTCACTTATGGAGAGGTGTATTGGGTGTTGCTGGTTCTCGGTCCTTGTTAACGGGGCACCCTCGGGCTTCTTTAGATCAACTCGAGGACTTCGGCAAGGAGACCCGATCTCCCCTGCTCTGTTCGTAATCGCGGCGGACTACCTGTCCCGAGCATTAGATAAGCTCATCCTCGGCCAAAAGGACATGACGTTCAAAGCCTCCCGGAGATGCATGGAGATCAGCCATCTAGCCTATGCGGACGACATTATCATCTTCACTCAAGCGGCGGCAAATCCTATGCGCCGGCTAAGAGCCTGTCTCGAAAAATATGAAAGAGTCTCCGGCCAACAAGTCAGCCTCGCCAAGAGTAATTTCTATATTGCCGAGGCCCATGAACACTGGGCAAACTCGATCCAGGCGGAAGGAGGCTTCTCTAGAGGGGCCTTTCCTTTTCTCTATCTCGGTGTCCCTATCTACCGTGGTGTCAAGCGCACGGACATGTTCCTCTTTCTACGGGAAAAGATTGCAAGAAGGATCTCAGGATGGGCACACCGCCACCTATCCTTTGGAGGAAGGCTTACGTTGATTAAGAGCACTCTTGAAGCGATCCCCTTGCACATCTTTCAAGCCGTCGAGCCCACGGCCGGTACCCTCAAGCAACTTGATCAACAAATGGCCCGATTCTTTTGGGGGTCTACGAATGAAAAGAAGCGGACCCATTGGATTGGATGGGAACAAATGTGCCGGCCCACTGATGAAGGAGGCCTTGGGATCCGAAAAACTATGGAGGTCCTCCACGCTTTCAATATCAAACTGTGGTGGCGATTTCGGGAGCAAAACTCCCTTTGGGCAAGATACATGATGGCAAAATATTGCTCCAACTCCACACCGCTCACCTTGAGATTGCCGAGCAGGAGTAGCCCTACGTGGAGAAGGCTCTCAAGAGCATGGCCCCTCGCGCAACCGCACATGAGATGGCTAGTGGGACAAGGGGACATCTACTTCTGGGATGACATTTGGCTTGGCAATAGCCCTCTGAGGGAACTTAGCCTTGATGATAGGGGAAGACCAACCACCCGGGTCTCGGAGTTCATTACAAATGGTGGTTGGGATGTGCCCAAGCTTCAACTCCTTCACAATCAGGCCGGCCTCCCTCAGCATGTTATCGATGGCATCATTAATACACCGATCCTCCATGACGAACAGGATATCCCGAGGTGGAACCTCTCTAAGCATGGGGAATTCACGGTGGCTTCGACATGGGACACACTTCGAGGACGAAACCCGATCATCCATGGTTTGGGGGACGTTTGGAAGGTAGGCCTCACCAACTCAATAGCCATCTTTATCTGGAGGCTTCTCTCCAATCGGGTGCCGGTTGACACGAAACTTCAGTGGCGGGAGATTGAGCTAGCTTCTAAGTGCCAATGCTGCCCCCACAGACCGAACACTGAGTCACTCCAACACCTCTTCATCCAGGGATATGGAGCTCGCAGAGTATGGAGTGAGTTCGACGGCTGGTTCACAGGCCCGTTCCCACGCATCCATATCAATGACACAATCCCTACGAGAATCGAAGTGTGGGCGCGAAGGTGCCAACAGCCGAACAAGAAACATCTTAGCCGAGCCACTCCATACCTCATCCTTTGGTTTATTTGGTCGGAGAGAAACAGGAGCCGCCACCAAGGCACACAGTTTAAACCACAAAACGTGGTATGGCAGGTCCACATGTTCATTCGGAATGCTATGTCTAATGGAAGCTTGAAGCCGAAACATTGGAAGGGAGTTAAACTTGGAATCAATATTCCTCAACAAGCGGCGGCAATCAGGGCGCTACCCCTAGCCATGGCAATCAAATGGAACCCCCCGGATCAGCCGTGGATAAAGCTCAACACGGATGGCTCCTATAATGAAGCGAACGGCAGTACAGGGGCTGGCGGGGATTATTCGAGACCACTCGGGTAAGATGCTCGTCGCCGTCAGCACACCCCTTGAAGCCCACTCGGCGTTAGAAGCGGAGCTGTTGGCCATGATCCACGGGCTAAATATAGCCAAGGAATACGGCCTACCAATCTGGATTGAGTCAGATGCAGAGCAAGCAATCAAATTGGTCAATGGGACGGGATGGGGGCCGGCACTCGCTCGGCAAGCGGTGGCGCAACTAACCATTCTCAAACGCCAACTCAAATTCCGAGCCACCTTCATACACAGGGAGGGGAACAAAGCGGCGGACCTCCTTGCGAAAATGGGGCTAGTCCAAGACAGTGGCCTACGAATGCACTACAACTCAGCACCGAGAGAACTATTGGACTTGGTTAGATTGGACGAGATGGGAGTGTCGCACATCCGAAACCTAGACGGGGACGGGCATCAAAGTTGATCATGAGACGACGGGAGACAATAGTGACTAGCTTTGTGGTTAATTGTTTTTTGGAAAGGAGTATGATGAGGTCCGAACCTTGTGGGATCGGACCGCATACTACTCTTGATTTTGTTACGGCACACCACTTTTGGGTGTGGCCACGCCTTGTAATATCTCTTGTGGAAATATAGGGATGAGGGACCCACGAACCCTCCACCGTAGAGGTGTTTGATTAAAAAAAAAAAAAAAAAAAAAAAAACCTCAGAGCTGCCTTCTGTCGCCAAAAATCTTCTTCCATTTTCAGCAAAAGGATGTACTCGGCAATGTGTTTGTTGATCGCTGTCCTGTGATCCGGGGTCGGCCTTGCTTCGAAACAAGATTGGGCCAAAGCAATTTCTTCCTCCTTTTCTTTTAGATTAGCATGAATGTTTCCAAAAACCTCTTTGTTCCACTCCTTAAGGGCCTTTTTAACTCTGGCCTGCTTGATTTGAATGTTTAGGATTCCACCCGCCCCCGTGGGCTCCTCCCATGCTTTTTGCACTACGGCCATGAATCCTTCATGACGGATCCACATGTTCTGGAACCTGAAAGCCTTGGCTCCAGCGGATGTGTTCATCTTCGTGCACCTGACAAGAATTGGTCCATGGTCCGAGGCAATCCGGGGGAGGTTCGTAACCCGAGTAGCCTCGAAGGTCTTAGTCCAATCCTCGCTGACAAACACTCTATCCAACCTTTCAAAAAGGCCATTCTTGGCCCAAGTGAATGCCGCTCCATCAAAACCAGGGTCAAGCAGCCTACAATCTTCCGTTGCCTCCGCAAAATCGACCATCTCGGCTTGCCGGTTGGTATCACTTCCAACTCTGTCTTGATGAGATAGCATGGTGTTGAAATCGCCACCGATGATCCAAGGTGTTCCCTCAAGAGGCCCGGCAATCTCTCTCATCTTGTCCCATAGGTGATGTCTTTCAGCCCTTGTACATTTGGCGTACACGGCTGAGATGGCCACCGGCCTAGCAAGGCGGGTGGGATTTGAGGTACCCGTGGAGAATTTGTTCCGAGTCAACCTCAATATCAAAAGTGGACCCCTCTTCCGCAAACATCCAAATCTTCTCGTTCATGTTCGAACCAATGAAGGACAGCCCCAAGGCCTTAGAGAAACGGTCCGGGTCCGGTTGTGTGAGCGGTTCCATTATTGCAAGAAATAAAACATTATGACAACCAATTAGTCTTTTCAGAACGTTTTGAGTGGGCGCATTCGCGATCCCCCTCACGTTCCAAAACATGAGATTGTACGACATTATTAACAAGAAGGGTGCGTACCCAAAGAGGTTGAAGGCCCTCCTTGATAATCAGTACGGTGTTGCTCTTTGTTCGGAGCGACCTCCTCGGCGTCCTCGGCCGAACTGTTGCCTCCTAACTTCTCGGCCCCCACATGCAATTCCATAAGGTCTTCGTCCGCATCCCCACAATTCTCAACATCAAATTCTCCGTTCTCCATGAGAGTATAATATTGGTTAGTGCTCATGTGGTTCTTTGCCGAGAAGAACCCACGCCCCCTTGTCAAAGCATGACGCGCGCCTCCTCTCGGATTCCCTCGCCGATCTGGTGAGACCAAGCTCCTCGCAATGGGGGAGCCCCACTCCACGTCCATGTTCCCACGTGGTGTTGGTGGTTCGGTGGTGGGATGCAATGGATTCCCCCGGTTCGGTGGGGACTTCCCAATCTCGATCCCGGCAATAAGCCCGGCATTTTGAGTTCCGGAGCTCGGTCCGCTCCCCAAAGTAGAGTCACCCTTGGAGTTCGGTCCCTCCCAGGAAGTATCACCGGAGTCCTCCCCATTTGTTTTGTTATTGTTTGGTCGATCACCGGCCTTGCCTTGCTTCTTCCCCTGATGTTTCCATTCGTTGGAGCTGGAGGCATTCTTCCCCATATCTTGCTTCCCCTTCTCGGTCTGTCTCTCGGGATGTGGCTGTTTTGGCGGGCCGTTGTGGTAGTTTCTCTTTGGCGGCCGTTCCTTCTTGCCCGTCGCATAGCACACCTCACTTGCATGGCCGACATGTTTGCATTCTCGGCAATATGATGGTATCTTGTCCCATCGGACTCGCTGCACCGTTTCTCGCCCACCAAGATCGAGGATTATCTCTTCGGTAGGTGGTTTTGTGATGTCTATCTCGACGCAGATTCGGGCAAATGAAAGCCGAGTCTTGTTTGCCGTGGCTCGATCAATTTGTATTGGATTGCCGAGAAGCTTGCCGATGGCGAATAAGGCGGATTGGTCGAAAAGGTGAATGGGGAGGCCAATTAGGTTGCACCAGATTGCCGCAATGGGGGACTCGCAGTAAGCATCAAAGTCCGGGGACCATTTGAAGACCCTCATCGGGTGTCGGTCAATGAGCCAAACGGGCGTACCCCTTGGGCCTCCAAGGATTCGGGCATAGTCCGCCAAGTCCTCGCATTGAATGAGAATATGTTTAGCATTAATGTACTTCCAACTAAATCCACACCGAAGTTTAATATTGTCGAGGGTCTTTTGGATTTGCAGTCCCGTAGGGATAGAGTGAGAAAACTTACCCACAATGGCGTGTCCCATGCTCTCAGCAAGCTTTTGAGTTTCCGCTCCGGAGAAGTAAATGGCCGGGATGCCGTCGGACACTGAAGCAAATCCAATGTTCTGGAGCTTATCCGGTTCAAAGGCTTGGGGGCCGGTAGGGTCAGTCGAGCCTTTGAGCATGTCCGCCATCGTTTTCGGCCGACCGGGGTGGTTTGCGGCGCCTTCACCCCGGCCTTGTAGAGTGTTACTCGCCGAGCCCGACGGGGTACCCCTAAGCAAGTCCGCCATCGATTTCGGCCACGGCGAGGGCCCCAGTGTAGCTTCTACCCCCCCCAAGTTGATTAACTACATTCAGCCCTTGTGTTGCGGCATCCGTCGCGGACTTAGATGTGTTTCCATTTCTCTTCGGATTGTTGAGTTCGGCTTCTCCATTCTCGGTGTGGATCTTCTCGGCACCTACGTTGCCGTTGTGTGCCCTTCTCGGCTTTTCCATTCTCGGCTTTTCGGCTTTTTCTTTCTCGGTGTGGATCTTCTCGACTTTTTCCTTCTCGGTGAGGGTCTGTTCGGCATCATCCATAGGCGTATCGTTGGGTGTTGGTGTGTCTCTTGTCACTGCAACCATCTCGGCACTAGGCGTGGCCTTGTTCATCGTCTCGATAAAAGGCTTTTCTCGGTAGACGTTAGGGTTCGACTTCGGTCGCGGCTGGCCGAACTCCGCACTATGATGTTCCGAACTAGCCTCAAACGTAGCTCGGAGCTTGCTAGTTCGTCCTCGTTCGAGAGGGGGAAAGTCCTCAAGAGAGGGTCCATTTCCATCCCGAGGTGTGTGTGTGACACTTTGCATGCATCCCGAAGGGTTTAGGGGGAACTCCAGTGGATTGTGGCCGGCCGTAATGAGAGGTTGCGCAACCAATGTGTCTAGCATCTCCGCCGAGTCCAAGGCGGCTAAGTGGATGATTTCGGCCTTTGTTGGTTGCGTTGGGGCCTCCACGACAATCGTCTCACGTGAGCTCTTGGGACGGAAAGGAGTTAGCCCACTTTCGGAAGGAGGTTTTGGTCTCCAAGCCAATTCGGGAAAGTTGGGTTGCTGCAAAAAGGAGCTAGATTTTTGTTGTTTTGGGGGCTCAACGGATGCATTGGGGCCAGCATCACGTGGTGTTCCGAAGTGGCAAGGCGCCAAGGAACTTTCGGAAAGTGATTTTGTTGTTGTGCCCATTTCGGGCAAGTTGACTAGCGCGTCCACCCAGGCCTTTTGACCCATGCTAGAGCCATCTCTCTCCGAGCAGCCATCATGTGGGGGGTTGTGCTCTCCTCCGTCACCAGTCCCCGCGTTTGCGCCGGCCGCAAGGTCATCGGCCGGAGCGTTGTCAACAGTTCTGGCGCCGGCAAGTTCTTCATTAATCTTAGCTTCATCTTCACCGTTGAGATTAGGGGGGGGCTCCATCGACGTCGGGAAGATGGGGCCTTTGCATTTTGGGCTTCCGACCGGCGAGCTCCCTTCGGCCCCGAAATCAATCTTCTTCCTAAGTTGCTTGTCCTCCGGCATCGGTGAGGGTACGAACCTTTTCCGACCAGTGCCTTTGATGGGAGGGGCTGGTGTACTTTTCCGTGCCTTCACCTTCATTTTCAAAGTTTTCTTCGCCACTTTCCTGCAGGGAAAAATTATGGAGGGAGACTCCTCCGACGTGAAATTCATTGGCTGGTCCGATAGAGGGTCCTCGGCCGGCCGGAGGACCATTAGCTGGTCCGAGATGGTGCGCGGTTCTTCTGACTCCGGGGGGGGATCCGGCAGGCGCTCCGGCATGATCGAGAGAGTGAGTCGAGTCACCAGCCGCTCCGGAGCTTTGTTCGTGCCTTAGCCAAGGGAGTGGTTGGTTGGTGAGAATTCGAGGTCGGGAGGATGGTGGGTGGCTGGTGGAGCGGGGGCGTGAGGAGGACCGTCGACAGTGGTGAGCCGAGCAAGAATGGGGTGGGCGGCGATGTGGGAACTCAAAACGTGGTGGGGGATTCTAGAGAGAAGGGAGAGCGTCTCTCTCTAACTTACAATTTTCCAAGGATTCGGGCCCATTTGATACAACCTTTGTATCCCCAACACTTCCGTCCATCACCTAGCTAAGTCACGCAATAGGAATACCTCCGCTAGGTACATGCCCTCCTGGATCAAGGTCCTCGATGTGGCCCTCTATCTCCCGGTTGGGGCGCCCACATGCGACACTCATGGAGCTAAAGCTCGCGTCATTCGCACCCGATGGGACACTCCCAAATGTCACCGTAGCAACATTCTCCTTCAAATGCCAATCATCCACGTGTGGAGCCTTGGTGTGCATATCGCCCTCATGCACTTTTCCTTTCCTCCTCCTCGACACCAATTGGAAGCCATCCTCATCCACATTTG
The DNA here is from genome assembly GCF_004379255.2 of Salvia splendens. Lineage (NCBI taxonomy): Eukaryota > Viridiplantae > Streptophyta > Magnoliopsida > Lamiales > Lamiaceae > Salvia > Salvia splendens. Next base: position 34,045 of record NW_024599321.1, on the reverse strand, counting down.
GGTGACTCCTACTAGCCACTCTTGACTTCGACGATCCCGCACCCAATGTACCCTCGATGTACTCCGCGTGGTTGTTACAATCTTTGGACTTCTCCAACTGTCCAATGGACGATGGAGTGCCATTCGCCTTTGGGCGCCACTCACGGTGGATGATCTTGGCTGCATGGCTTGAAAGGTTCTCCTTGTATGATGCTCGGCGACCCTTGTCTCTACCCCGAGACTTCCTTCCCGCTGCATGGAAATCCTCTTTCTCATGCCCAACATGTTTACAATTATCACAAAACAATGGAATACGGTCCCATGGGGTCGATCCCACAGGGGAGCTGGTGCGTTGCGTGTGTGTTTAGTGAACAGGGTTCGGCTGCTGCCACGCTTTAAATTGGGAGTTTTAACTAATGGATTAAGCTAGGCGGATTGTAAACTAACTACTGGATCAAGTTACTCATCATGCTGGAAAACAAATAACGGACCAAGTAAACGACAGATTGAAATAAAGACTTAACTACCTAAACATGCTACGAAACTACAAACCGCTTCGTCATTCAACATAATGAAGATTCATGCACTCGATCCGGGATTTGAAAACGAAACTAAGCTGGAACAGTAAACAAGAATTCTGAAAGCAAACAACTTCTATTTTTATACTCAAAACTCAAAATAGTACTGTGAACATGCGAAATACAAAACAAGAACTATTCTCTAACTACGCAACAACACGAAATTAAACTTAAACAACTAAAACTAGAAACTAAGAAAGCGAATAAAGCCGAGAAGCTCTCGGTCGGAAACTTGAGATGACGCCGAACAGATTTGGGTTTCTCTGTCGCGCTTCCTTCGGTCGCTCTTCTTCTAACTGACCATTTCTACTCTCTAACCTAGGCTATTTTGGAACGTGGAAGAACTTGGAACCAGGCGAGAACTAAACTAAGGGACTGGAGGAAGAAGAAGATTTTCATTATGGTGCTGCGTTTTCTATTTATAGACTCGTCGCAACAACCTCCAGCTAGGATAATAACTTCAGCAGCGAATATTCGTCCTTGCTGGGATTGCGCGTCTCATCAATTGATACGTGCCTCCTTCGAGAATGTAGTGATTCTTCAATAACCGAATGAGGATTCGGCTTCATCCTTGCGCATCAACACGTGTCTTCCTTCTAGAATGTAGTGGTCTCCTTTCTAACTGCTTGATCACCACCACCTTGATCAACCCACCCTATTTTGGCTTTTTTTTCTTCTGCGCCAGCTTGATCAGCTTGGCCTTATTGCCTTTGGTCAAGCGGCATTCCTGCACAATTTACACTCGCTTTGCGCGATAAACTGATCAAGTTGCCTACATTTTACCCCTAAACCGATGCATGAAATAGGCCTTATCACTCCTCAACTGGCTCCTAAACTGCCTTCTCCTCTTCTCCTAAGGTATCCTCCTCTTCTTCATCACTACCTGCACTGTTGCCTCCCTCTTCTTGGTTCTATTTGGTGGAGTCCCCGATGGGAGATGTGATGAGCTTGGGTGTTGGTTCTTCAAGAAATTGTGTAGCTGGTGAACCAACACGCACGGTGGGGGCGGTGGGGACCTTGAGTGGAAGTGGGATGGGACGGGCTTCCTCCTTCCAAATCTCTTCTTCCATATGGGTGAGGAAATCGATCACTTTTCTGGTGGGGCTGAACTTCCCCATTATGTCTTTTATGATCTTCAAGTATGACTCGCCTGTGGACGTCTCCGGTGGCTGAGTCGTACCAGCGGTTGGCAATACCATTGATTGGGGGGTTGGAGGTGTCATGGTCTCTGGGCGAGGAGTTGGGATTGGCTGGCAGCGAATGACTTGTCCATCGTCTGCGGTGCAGAACGGCTTCGCCTGAAACTGAGGGAATGGAAATTAGGAATTTTCGGAGTTTTGATAGTGCTAAGGGTTTGCTAAAATGTAAAAAGGTGAGAGGGAGATGTGATGAATAACGGCGGAGGAGGAAGAGGGAATGGTTGCAATGATGTCAGCAACCCTTCACCTCCCTGCGCCAAATTTGAATTTCAAAATTTTCCCAAACTCCCCCCTTTTTACCTCTTCCTGTTAAAAACAAATTTGCACAGTAGTTTTCTCTCTCTCACTTATTCTGTCAAATCCATATTTGAAATAAAATAAAAGAAAACAAAATAAAAAGATTCTAAAAATGTTGCATTGAAATTAAGACTCTCCCCAGATATATCCATATATTCGAAAGATAGTTTTGACATTTTCTAAGATTGCTTTGTTTGGAAATTTTCTTAAAAAGTAAACAAGAAATAAAAAGCACTATCCATCTCAATACTTTATTTACAATCGCGAACAACTCTCGGGATTCACTTGACCTAGTGATTAGCTCATACATGTGTATTTAGTTGAGCAAGTGAATCTAAAGAGTTGTTCAACGACTGTTTGTCTACTTGATCAAGTTGAATATGCGTAAATTTCTCCCACTACGCATACTGCAGAATTGCCGCCCATTATCCCATTTAGATTGATTATCAAGAAGAAGTAATGGACCAGGATGCTTCCTTGAAACTTTACAATTCCCGAAGGTGGTGAATCGATTGACTTGCAGGTTGATCCTTGCTTGTCTGAGTTTGACTGATATCGATTCCTGCCAAGACTGGAGGAGTAGTATTTTCTGCCCTGCTTGGCGCCATCGTACCTTTGTGTTCATTGGTCGGCAGCTTCATTCCCTCCTCATAGTCATCCATCCTTCGGTTTCCATCGCCGTCTTTACAGTTAACTGGATCAAGTGATTCTGAATTTTCCTTTCAACTAGATCAGTTTAGTGGTCGGCAAATCGTTATAGGAACGATTCTTGACTGGAGATCCTGAAATAACTTTTCTGTTAGCATTTCTTCCTGTCCACCGACCTTTCCGAGGGTACATCACCATCATGATTGCCCGAATTTTCTTATGATTCTTGTAAGTTCCCTGAACTTTCCTCTTTTCCTTGGAGCGTAATCCATGGTCAGAATGATTTCCGACCTTAAGCGGTTCAGGCCACGGCTCCAGCTGCTTACAGTAGATTAGTCTCACAGCTCTTCCTCTAGGCTTTTCATTTGTTGGCTTTGGCCCTTCTTCTTCGCAGCGCTCATTCGGTTTGTCTATCACTGGAGGAGGTCTCTCTACTGGTGCATGCATTGTTCCTGCTTGGAGGTAGAATAAGGTAGCACCGAGTCCCACTTCAGACACACGTCCGTTCACTTTCTCACCAAGTACATGCATCGTTCCTGCTTGGAGGTAGAATAAGGTAGCGCCGAGTCCCACACAACGCTTGATGACCTCTTTTTTCTTTTATTCAGGTTCATCATTCGCCCCCTCTGGAATTCCAGTGTGAGTCCATCACACTCATTGATCCTTGCCTTAGATCTTGAAGCTCCCCTCTAAGCCTAAGGTAGTAGGACTTAGGCACAAATGACTCCTTCATGATCCTACACAACTCCTCCCAAGAGAGGACTTCTCCCAACCTAGCTAACCTCCTCTTCCTCATCACATCATTCCACCAAGTATTAGCAAGGCCGCTAAACTCTGCCAATGCAATCTTCACCTTGTCCCCCTCAGAATAAATTTGGAGGGTGCACACTTTATCCACTTGAGATTCCCACTCCAAGTAGGCTTTGGGGTTGAACTTGCAATGGAATTCAGGTAGGTTATGCTTCAAGGTCATGGTACCTATCTCTTCTAAACCTATCCCCATAAGGTTCCATCCCCCCATATTTATTTCCTCCCCCAAAACGACCATACCCCCCCGTTTCCCCCTTCAAACCGTCTATTGGCTCCATTACCTCCCCCAAACCGTCCATTCTCCATGTGGTTAACTCTATCTCTAACATTCCTCCCTTGCCATCCCTCATACATCTCCTCTTCCACAACCTCCTACGGGACCGCATTGGGTATAACATTACCCATAGGAGTGGGAGGCCTCGTCCTCCGTTCTTCCTACGAGGCATTGAACTCCTAAAATAAGGTGTTTTAGAAGGCTCGTGTGGACCTTCAGACGCTTGGATATCTTGTTGGAGATCACGTCTAAGATCTGCCAACATTTGAGCCATTAAGCTTGCAAGGTCCCCCTCGGTGGTAGGATGGCTCAAGTTTGTCTCCTCCCCTTCCGCACTTGTCCCCGCCATTTTGTTGGACCGGGTGCGAGGAGGCATAGATTAAATTCCTGCAATAAGAAAAACACTAAGGACTAGCCCAAGTGTGGTTAGTGAAAAATAAAGAAAATAAGATTTAAGAAGGTGGCCTTAACCAAGATGACCCAACCCCCCAAAAGTCACTCCCCAATATCACTCGGAAGAAGGTTTAGAGTATAGTAATAGGTGGTTTCACTCACACTCGCAACTCCAATTCCATGTTTTAGGTGCTTGGGGAGGATCAATCAAGGTATACCTCTTGGAAAACAAAAATCAAGAAGGCATAACACATAAACACATATTAGCAAGTTGCAAGTAGGTTCAAGGCCTTAACCAAAACACACACAAGCCATATATGAAAGCTGGAAATGTAGTAAACATGGACTGAGCTTTAGGAAATTTTTTTGTATGGTTCCCCAACCTCAAAATAGCTGAAAATTTGTGTATAGCTTCACTTTTGAGTGTAATTCAAAGATAAAATAGCTCCAACAAGACAGATTATGATATAAGGTATGATGTTTTCACTTTTCCCCCATCTATGCAAAAATAGGACACATATATTCAATCGATCAGATCGATAAGAAAACGAATGTATTTTTAGCTGATTTTTTGTTGGCACGTAGCAATCATATCACGGTAACTTCATGTAAAATTACTAGGATCTAGATACCAAATGATATAGATCCATGTATATCATAATCCATTAACCCAAGGAAAACCCAATTGTAGATGCTTGATCCATATTTTGGTGAAGTAGATTTTCAATTTATCAAAATAAACAAAGGCAAATCATAGATCCAACAAGAAATCATGAATCTAAGATGAAACAAGAAAGATTAACATTGGATATTGTGGAAATTGGAATACAAAGTCATTGATGAAGCAAGCTAAGGCACTTGCAACATAACTAACATGCATTAATTGCTAGATCTTCAAGGCAACCAAAATCCTCAAAGCAAAACTCTACTTGATCCATACTTCACTAAGAATTGATAAACCAAGCAACCTAAATCTAGGAATTGGATGAAAACCATCTTCAAGAGGAACAGATCTCTCAAGTATATGATTTCAGCAAAAACTAAAGAAACATCGGGTGGAATGCTTCTTCCTTCAAATTTCAGCAAGTTCTGCATTGCGGGCTCCCCGTTCTTCCGGACTCCTCCAGCATGGCCTTTTGCACAAAAGTAGAGAGCCCCTCCCGTAGTCGATTCACCATGGACCTCGTCGTCGCGCCTCCACGTGGGGTCGTATCATATCAACTCCACCAAACTTACATTTTTGTTTGTCCTCAAACAAAACAATAAAGAAACAAAAGTAGACGCATGGAATGCACAAGGACTAGAAGTCATAATTGCCTCAAAGTATGAAAAAGATAAATCAAACATAAATTAATGCAATCAAATCAAGCAAGGCTTATTAGTGCACTTTCATTACTAGCTCGTGGAACACTTTGAATTCATGCACTCACATGTGGCAAACTTCCAAAGATGGGAAGTGTTCTCTTACTCTAAAAGTGTATAAGGTAATGTGTATAAGCACTTAAATCATGCATTACCATAGGGTTGCTCAAAGTGTAATCCCTCCTCTACTAGATGTGATTAACCATCAAAAGTCCAAAAGGTCTTTATTTTTGGTTGTAATATAGGCTCTTTGGTAGGTGAGGAATATTTGGCCAAAAAGGGGCTAAAAATAAAATTCCCAAGTAGAGTAAAATAGACTCTACTTTTCTTATAAACCCAAGACACTATCGACAATTTATTCATCCTTCAACTCACATTCCCAAACCTTTGATTTTTCTATCTTTTTCCACACAACCTTTCTTTCTTTTTCTTTTCTATTTTCATAGGCATCCTTTCGATATTAAGCACACTTTGAATTTTTTCTATTTTCACAACTTGCACTTTTATACTTTAAGCACACTACTTTTCACTTTATATATTTTCCCCTTATTTCTCCAATTCCTTCACAGAAGATAAAACAAAATAACTATACTAACCGAAGGAATTGTTCCAATTGATTTGGTTTCCAAAGAATAGGCTAAGTGGAGGGGGCTAGGAAAGCGATCGAAAACACGAATAGAATGCGGATCAAGTTATATGGAGTGATAACCGAACCGATTGGATCAGTTAGCAAATGTCGTTGCCATTTAATTAATGCACTCTAGCTCTCGCCCTTTCCTCCTTGCCAAAGTAATTTATAATTCCCAATTTTGCACAACTTTAACAGTAAAGCGGCAAGTTCGGGTTCGATCCCACAGGGAAGTTGGTGTGTCGAGTGTGTGAGTAGTGAACAGGGTTTTTTTTTTAATCAAACACCTTTACGGTGGAGGGTTCGTGGGTCACTCATCCCTATAAATAAAAAAGGAGCAGATTACAAAGTTGTGGCCACACCCAAAAGTGATGTGCCAACACAAAAAATAGGAGTAGTAGGCGGTCCAGGGCCTGTGCTCGGACCTCATCATACTCCCAACAGTAATCCTTTTTTTTTTTTTTTTTTTTAATTAAACACCATTACGGTGGAGGGTTCGTGGGTCCCTCATCCCTATATTTCATCAGAAATATTGTACAATGCAAGGCTACACCCAAAAGTGATGTACCGAGATAGACAAATTCGGAGTAGTATGCGGTCCGGTTCCACAAGCCCGGGCCTGGACCTCATCATACTCCCTTCCTGAAACGAAATACAATTGAGCAAAAACTAAGACAAAGACCCGTCTATCCATTGTCCTCTTCTTCCAATCTGATATTTGGCACTCCCAGCCGTTCAAGGCGGACCATAGCGGTTAAAAGCCTAGGAGCGGCCTCAATATTGACTTCATGATATTGCGTCGATTCCTTTCCCAATTTAGCCAGGTATTCGGCCACCTTGTTGCTCTCCGGGTGGACATAGTTGAGTTTGAACTTACCCTCCTTCATAATGCCTTGGACTCGCACCATTGTGTGTCGACATGCCGCCGGCCCCCAATCCCTTGATTCAATAGCTTTTTTAGCCTGATGTGAACTTAACTCTACCCATATCAGTGCGCCTCGCCTCTCGGCAAATGCCATACCTCGGAGTGTGGTATCGAGCTCGGCCTCAAGCTCGGAGTGTGCATCGATGGGCGTATAGAAAGCCCCCACCATATTGCCGAGATGGTCTCGGATGATCCCACCTCCGCAGGCTCTGTCCGTTGTCGCATCGTATCTGCCCATGACGTTTAACTTGAGCCATGGTGCATCCGGGGGGTGCCATTTGATAGCCACGGCCCTTCTAGTTGGTTCCTTCGGCCGAGGAGGGGAAAGTGTTAACCCCTCAAAACGAACATCCTTGAAGTGTTTCGCCCGTGCTCGCCCACTTTCCACCAGTTTCTGGACATATAGCCTGACTTGCCAAACCACGTTATAGGCCCTAAAGCAAACCCCATTGTGTCGGCTATTATTCCTCTCCGCCCACAAGTACCAGAGGATGATGCAGGGGAGAGTCCGGGCCATGTGGTCCTTTGTGGGCCGGTTGATTCTCTTAGCCCAAGTTTCGAGTCTAGATGGAATGGAGTCCGAAGGTCGGAGGGGGTGGCTCGCCCCATCAAACCATTCATCAAAGAGCCTCCAAACCATGCTTGCCCCTCGTCCATTAATAAAAAGGTGTTGAATGGATTCTATCCCCGGCTGCCTAGGGCAGCATTGGCATTTTGAAGCCAAGGAGATGTGCCTCCATTGTAGCTTTGCGTCGACCGGTATCCTATTCGAAATTAGCCTCCACATGAAGACCGAGATTGTTGTTGAGATGCCACCGTGCCAGATGTCTCCAAGAGCCGGGATACGAGGCCTTCGAGCTCTGTTCGAGTCCCATGCCGAGGACAGAGAGAAATTTTCGTCTCGAGACAAAGTCCACCTTGGGACATCGGGGCAATTAGGGAGGATAGGGGTGCTCATGATGGCCTCAGCCACGTGAAGCGGCATGCCTGTTTGGTTGCATGTGGTTCCGACCTTAGCCCCATCCCACTGTCCATTCGTCCAAAACTCCGCCACCCTTGTCGTAGGTTCACCCCTTGTGTCTAAGCAAAGATCTCTGATTGGTCTATCCCCGAGCCAGATGTCGTCCCAAAACAGGGCTCTTCCATCACCAATGATCCAGCGAATGTTTGGCTGGGCCAGGGGCCAAGCGGCCGCGAGACGTCGCCATGTCGGGCTGCTCCTACCCGAGTTCAGCCGAGCCAGAGGTGATTTTGAGGCACAATACTTGCTATACATGTGTGAGGCCCATAAGGAAGTTTGCTCTCTAAAGCGCCACCACAATTTGACGTTGAAGGCCTTCAAGACGTCCTCAAATTTCTGAATCCCGAGACCTCCTTCCGTTGTGGGGAGGCAAATCTGTTCCCAAGCAATCCAGTGTGTACGTCGTTTACCCTCCACAGTGCCCCAGAAGAATCTCGCCAGTTGTTGCTCCAAGAGCTGAAGTGCTCCTTTTGTTGGTTCGATCGCTTGGAACACATGTATTGGGATGGCCTCGAGGGTACTCTTAATCAAGGTCAACCTGCCCCCGAAAGATAGGTGTCTGTGAGCCCACCCCGAAATTCTCCTCGAGATTTTCTCTTGGAGGAAGAGAAACATGTCGGTCCTTTTGGCACCTTTGTAGATAGGTACGCCAAGATAGAGGAAGGGGAATGTACCTCGAGTAAAACCACCCTCCGTTTCAACCGTACCCGCACAACTACCGTTAGTCTCAGTAATGTAAAAATTGCTCTTCGATAGGTTGATCTTCTGCCCTGAGACGGCCGAGTAATCATCTAAACAAGCTCTAACCCGTTGGATAGGTTCCTTGGCCGCCTGCGTAAATATAACAATATCATCAGCGTAAGCCAAATGACTAACCTCGGAACTTGTCCGTGTAGACTGGAAGGTCATGTCCTTCTTCCCCAAAATGAGCTTATCCAACGCCCTTGATAGATATTCCGCTGCAATAATGAACAAGGCTGGGGAAATAGGATCCCCTTGTCGCAAGCCACGAGTGGATTTGAAGAAGCCCGCCGGTGCACCATTGATTAGCACCGAGAACCAACAATATCCAATGCATCTTCCAATGAGACTAAGAAACGTCTCCGGAAATCCTATACGGCGCATGACTTGGATCAAGAAAGGCCATTGTACCCTATCATAAGCTTTTGCCATATCAATCTTGATTGCAACGTTTGGCGCGGGCCTCTTTCTATATAACTCGTGAAACATTTCTTGAGCTAAGAGGACGTTGTCATTAAGAAGCCTTCCTTTAATAAAACCACTTTGGTTCGGGGATATTACCTTAGGGAGGACGGGAGCCAGCCTTGAGGCAAGGATTTTAGTGATGATCTTATTTGAAACATTGCAAAGGCTAATTGGTCGATAGTCCGACCAAGATACCGGGTTATCCTTCTTTGGTAGTAACACTATCATTGTTGCGGTGATGCTTCGTGGGAGAAACGCCCCGTTGAAGAATAGTATAACCGCATCCCCCACATCCCGGCCAATGATATCCCAACAACTGTGATAGAAGGACGCGGTGTACCCGTCGGGACCCGGTGTGCTATCGGCCGAAATGCTCCAAACCGCCCGTTTAATCTCCTCTTCATTGGGGGGGGGGGTAGCGAGGCTCTCCAGGTCCGAGGCCAGTGGATGTCGCCGAATCAAGTTTAAATCTGGATCGACCAGAGGGAGAGCCGATGGTGCAAGTAACTCTTGAAAGAAGTTAGACGCCGAGTCCTTGATCTCTCTCTCTCGTCTGTAATGGTTCGGTCTCCCGCAAGTATGCCACGGATTCGAAGACGGGCTCTCTTTTGTTTGACCCAACTTTGATAGAACTTCGTATTTCTATCCCCCTCCTTGATCCACCGTACCGCTGCCCTCTGTCTCCATAAGTCCTCCTCCATTTTTAGTAAAAGGATGTAGTCCGCAATTGCCTTATTTACTCGGCATCTATTGGTTGGGGACGCATCAGCTTCGAAGGCTTGCTGGGCCTCTACTATAGTTACCTCGGCCTCTTTAAGGTTGGATTGGAGGTTTCCAAAAGTTGCTCTATTCCACTCTTTAAGGACTTTCTTAAGCCTTACGAGCTTGATTTGCAAGTTAAGTAGTCCTCCGGCCTCGGTGGGTTGGCTCCAACTGGATTCCACGACTCCTCTAAACCCCTCGTGTCTCAACCACATGTTCTGGAATCAGAAATTCCTACCTTGCTCCCGTGTCACCTCTGTTTTACACCGAACCAGGATGGGACCGTGATCCGAGGTGACGTGAGGAAGGTTCGTAATCCTCGTTGTCTCGAAAACGCTCGTCCACTGCTCATTTATGAAGACTCTGTCAAGCCTCTCAAAAAGATTGTTCTTTGCCCAGGTAAAAGGTGCACCATCGAAGCCCACATCGACCAGTTTACAATCTTCCATTGCTTCCGCGAAGTCCAACATCTCCGCTTGCCTGTTAGACTCGCTCCCGGACCTATCTCGTGGGTTAAGAATGGTGTTGAAGTCCCCTCCAATAATCCACGGCCGACTCTCCAAGTTGTCCGCAAGGTCTCGCAATTTTTCCCAAAGTGGGTATCTTTCCGAGCGAGTACACTTAGCATAGATAGCCGTGACCGCCACTGGTTGGCTGCATGCCTCCGAGCGAAGGATACCGTGGAGCGCTTGCTCGGAGTCATCCATAACCTCAAAGTCAACTCCCTCTCTAGAAAAGATCCAAATTTTCCGGGCCGTGTTAGTGCCTTTGAAGTTGAGTCCGAATAGCTTCGAATACAACTCCGGGTTTGGCGCGGTGAGTGGTTCCATTATTGCCATGAAAGAAATATTATGAACATTAATTAATCTTTTGATAACGTTGCGGGACGAAGTTTTCACATTACCCCGCACGTTCCAAAACAAAAGGTTACAAGACATAATTAATTGGATGAGGACTTACCCGAGCGGGATGGAGACCGCCCTGCTACATCCGTCTTCCGATCATTTTTGTGCTTTGAACTCTCGCCGAGGCAAGAGGCTACCTCCTCCCCCGTGTTCAGGATTGGGGCCACCACAATTTCCATTCCAATCACATCATCTTCCTCGAGATGATCCGTTTCATAGGCCTCTTCCTCCATGAGTGCATGATATTTATTAATGCTCATGAAGTGATCTAGGTCCCCCTCGGGTGCCCTCGACCCTTCTTCCTCTTGACTCCTCGCCGGGTTGCCTCGTTTGATTGGAGAGGAAGGTCCGCTTGAAGCCTTGCGTGCGGGTCGGCCACGAGGTTGCCAACTCCCGTCCCCCTTAAAGCTCGACCATTCGGTCCCCTTGTGAGAACCTCCTCCACGCCCATTAGGTGTGAAATAAGACGGGTCCTGGTCGTGTCTCTCTCCCCATTGTCTTGGTTCAAGGACCTCCGGGATGCATGTGTTCGGGTAAGAACCATCCTCTTGAGCAACCGAGACCAAGGCCGAAGGAGAAGATTTTTTGCTTACCTCCTCCTTTTCCGGTCGATGCCATTCCGTGACAACCTTGTTTCCCTTATGTTGAGACGATTTTCCTGCCGTATTGTGACTTGTCTCCGAGTTCCTCTTCGCTAACGGGACGTTGTAGTTCCGCTTTGGCGGCTTCTTCTTATTACCCGAAGCATAACATGATGAGGCCGCATGACCCACATGCCGGCACTCCGAACAAAATGCCGGAATCTTATCCCATTTTATGTTTTGGATGGACACCCTACCGCACATATCCAAGATAATTTCCTCCGGAACCGGTTTGGTGATATCAATCTCCACGCAAATTCTTGCAAACGATAACCTCGACTTATTAGCCGTTGCACGATCAATTTGGATCGGATTTCCTAGGAGTTTTCCAATCGCAAACAATGCCGAATGATCATAGAGATGGATAGGAAGACCAATAAGATTACACCATATGGCTGCTATCGGTGACTCGCAATAAACATCGAAATCCGGAGTCCACTTGAAGACTCGCATTGGGTGTCTATCCACATACCACACCGGGGTATCCTTCGGACCATTAAGCATCCTCGCATAGTCATTAAGATCATCAAGTTGTATTAGCACATGTTTTGCGTTAATATATTTCCAATTCCAACCTCTAACGAACTTCATATTGTCTAAAGCTTTTTGTATTTGACTAGAGGCCGGAATGGAATGTGAAAACTTACCTACAATAGCAAACCCCAACGTGTCGGCCAATTGTTGTGTCTCGCTTCCGGAAAAATAGATCGACGGGACGCCATTGCTCGACGAAGCGAACCCCATGTTTTTTATCTTCTCCGGCTCAAAAATGTGATGGCCTTTCGGGTCCGGTTGGTTGCTAAGGATATCCGCCATCGACGGTTGTGGTTGCGGCCCTCTTTCCTTGTTCGGATTGAAAAGAGAGCCTTTGCCGAGCATGTGAGGCCCCCCCTGAGATCCCTTCTCCACCTGATTCGGCACCCCATGTTGAACTGCACCGGACGGGTCTTGCCCGTGTCTCGGCCTTCCCTTCAATGAAGACGCCTCCCCTGTTTCGAAAGTGCTACATAATTTCTTGGTTCGGCCCCTTTCGAGAGGAGGGAAGTGCTCGAGATACTCCTGGGTCGGAACAAGGCTTCTAGCGTGCTCAGCGGTTGGTTCGGCGTAATGGGACACGACCCCAATAATTGCTTGGGCCCTATTCGAACCTCGCGTATTGCCGGCGTCAAAATGTTGGAGGGGTTGTGAGGAAATCCGGTCCAAGTCCTCGGCGGAATCGAGGTTAGCTAGGTGCAAGAGGGATTGTTTTGGCTGCATATGTGGCTCCTCCATGCAACAATCACGTGAGCCAAGGATTGGGAATGAGACCAATTGCCTTTCCTCAATGAAACTTGTCTTTATTGCCAAATCCGGAAAGTTGACTATAGTACCTTTTGTATGTTTTGTTTCCACACCCCCCAAGCAAGCTAGCTCCCTAGGATGTACCATCTCATCAGCCCCCATAGCAACGGTCATATTATCGCCGCCTGAAGGTTGCGCCGTCGCCGGAGCCGGCGTGGAGTCGGGGTTCAAAGGTTCCAGCCGTTCGGGGAATTCCAACTCTTGGGGTTCCGGGTTACCTACCTCGAAAGGACCCTCCTCACCACCAGTTCCGTCCTTTGGAGGCTCGGAGTAGAGAACAATCTCCTTGCCGGTCAGCATCACTTCTTCCGGCGACTTCTCCTTCAACCGGTCCTGGCTACCTTCGCTACCTTGACTTTCCGCGCATCCCACCACCCCGTCAAGCTCTTCCATAAGATTTTTCTTGAGGCCGCTTGTCCGAATCCCCTCCCCGTCGTCGTCTTCGGCAAAAGATTTCTTGACGTCCGGTTTTGCCGACGGGGACGGAGACGCGTTGAATCGTTTCCTTCCGTTACCTTTCATCACCGGCCGCGGAGTGGATTTCCTCATTTTTAGCCGGTCTCCTACACTCCGGCGGACCTCCTTTTTGCACGCCGTCGCACTTGTAATGGTGTCGCCGGCGGATTGGAACAAGGTTCTCGTTGCATCACTTTCATCGGCAGCCGAATCGTCCATGGTCGACGTCCGGCTCCCCGCGTGTGGCTGGGTGGTTCCGGTTATCTTGTCCGACGGGAAAACCGCCCACCTCCGTTGGAGCAGACGTTCAAAGAGGCCAAGGTGGGATTGTAGAGAGAAGGAGGAGCCTCTCTCTCTAAAAAAGTATTTTTTTGGTATTCCCAACAGTAATCCTATCACAAGGTCTAACCAAATCAAACCTATTACAAATCTTACAAAGCCAATCATACCAAAAAATCTCCAGAATAAATTAGTCGAGCCAATCACAAGCAAACCTCTTCTAACTTCTTTCTTCGGTTTGGGCTCGGGCATTAGGGATCCCCATCTCTTTCTGCCTATCCATTGTCGTCTTCTTCCAAGCGGATGTCCGGCACTCCAAGTCGTTCAAGGCGAACCATGGCAGTTAGTAGCCTAGGAGCGGCCTCTATATTTACCTCTTGATGATGCGGCGATTCCTTTCCCAATTTAGCTAAGTACCCGGCCACCTTGTTGCCTTCCGGATGAACATAGTTGAGTTTGAACTTACCCTCCTTCATAATGCCTTGGATTCGTACCATTGTGTGACGACATGCTGCCGGTCCCCAATCCCTTGACTCAATAGCTGCCCTAGCTTGATGTGAACTTGACTCTACCCAGATGAATGCGCCTCGCCTCTCAGGAAAAGCCATACCTCGGTGAATGATTTCGAGCTCGGCCTCTAGCTCGGAGTGTGCACCAATCGGCGTATAGAAAGCCCCCACCATATTACCGAGATGGTCTCGGATGATCCCACCTCCACTGGCTCTGTCTGTTGTCGCATCGTATCTGCCCATGACGTTTAACTTGAGCCATGGAGCATCCGGGGGTTGCCATTTGATAGCCACGGCCCTTCTTGTTGGTTCCTTCGGCCGAGGGGGGGGGGAGTGTTTTTTTTTTTTTTTTTTTTTTTTTTTTTTTTTTTTTTTTTTTTCAAACACCGTCATGGTGGAGGGTTCGTGGGTCCCTCATCCCTATATTTCAACAAGGCAATTAAACAGAACTTGGCCACACCCGAAAGTGGTGTGCCACCAACATTACAAGAGTAGTATGCGGTCCGATCCAACATGGTTCGGACCCCATCATACTCCCTCAAACACCACGAGCAGTTACACAGAGCTACAGAGTAGGGAAACAGAGCAAGAAGCAAGTGAAAACAAATCTAGTCCCCGTCCCTTCCTAGGGTACGAACATGTGAAAGACCCATTTGATCCATGCGGACGAGGTCCGCAAGCTCTCTCGGCACCGAGTCTTGTTGCATTTGTTGGCCTCTATCTCTCCCTAGTCCCATTCTCGCAAGGAAATCCGCCGCCTTGTTTCCCTCCCGGTGAATGAAGGTGGCACGGAATTTAAGTTGACGCTTAAGAAGGATCAGATGCGCCATGGCTTCCCGGGCTAGCGCCGGTCCCCATCCTGCCCCATTAATCAATTTGATAGCTTGTTCGGCGTCTGATTCGATCCAAATAGGGAGGCCAAATTCCTTGGCGATGTTCAGCCCGTGGATCATTGCCAACAATTCCGCCTCCAGAGCCGATTGTGCTTCAAAAGGTATGCAAAAGGCCACAAGCATTTTACCCGAGAAATCGCGAATGACTCCTCCCCCTCCTGCTTTGTTGATCGCTTCATTGAAGGAACCATCCGTATTCACTTTAATCCAAGGGGGGTCCGGTGGCTCCCATTTGATCGCCATGGCGAGAGGCAACGCCCGAATGGCTTCCGCTTGTTGAGGGATGTTAATACCAAGTTTAACTCCTCGCCAGTGCTTCGGCTTCAGGCACCCGTTTGCCATAGAATTCCGGATGTACATGTGGACCTGCCATATTACATTGTGGGGTTTAAATCTTGTATCTTGGTGTCGGCTCCTATTCCTCTCCGACCAGATGAACCATAGGATGAGGTAGGGCATGGCTCGGCTAAGGTGCTTCCTATTCGGCTGATTGCATCTTTGCATCCAAACTTCAATTCTCGTTGGGATTGTGTCATTGATTGAGAGGCGGGGGGATGTACCTTCAAACCATTCATCAAATTCTCTCCATACTCTACGGGCTCCGAATCCCTGAATGAAGAGGTGCTGGAGGGACTCAATGTTCGGTCGAATTGGGCAGCATTGGCACTTAGAGGCTAGCGCAATCTCCCGCCATTGAAGTTTTGTGTCAACCGGCACCCGATTGGAGAGTAGCCTCCAGATAAAGATGGCTATTGAGTTGGTGAGTCCCGCCTTCCAAACATCCCCCAAACCTTGGATGATCGGGTTTCGCCCTCGGAGTGTGTCCCATGTCGAAGCCACCGTGAATTCCCCATGCTTAGAGAGGTTCCACCTAAGGATATCCTGTTCGTCATGGAGGATCGGTGTATTAATGATGCCATCGATAACATGCTGAGGAAGGCCGGCCTGATTGTGAAGGAGTTGGAGCTTGGGCACATCCCAAACACCATTTGTAATGAACTCCGAAACCCGGGTGGTTGGTCTTCCCCTATCATCAAGGCTAATTTCCCTCAGAGGACTATTACCAAACCAAATGTCATCCCAGAAGTAGATGTCCCCTTGTCCCACTAGCCATCTCATGTGCGGTTGCGCGAGGGGCCAGGCTCTTGAGAGCCTTCTCCACGTAGGGCTACTCCTGCTCGGCAGTCTCAAGGTGAGTGGTGTGGAGTTGGTGCAATATTTTGCCATCATGTATCTTGCCCAAAGGGAGTTTTGCTCCCGAAAGCGCCACCAAAGTTTGATATTGAAGGCGCGGAGGACCTCCTTAGTATTTCGGATCCCAAGGCCTCCTTCTTCAGTAGGGCGGCACATTTGTTCCCATCCAATCCAATGGGTCCGCTTCTTCTCATTCGTAGACCCCCAAAAGAATCGGGCCATTTGTTGATCAAGTTGCTTTAGAGTACCGGTCGTGGGCTCGACGGCTTGGAAGATGTGCAAGGGGATCGCTTCAAGAGTGCTCTTAATCAACGTGAGCCTTCCTCCAAAAGAGAGGTGACGGTGTGCCCATCCTGAAATCCTTCTAGCAATCTTTTCCCGTAGGAAGAGGAACATGTCCGTGCGCTTGACACCACGGTAGATAGGGACACCGAGGTAGAGAAAAGGGAAGGCCCCTCTAGAGAAGCCTCCTTCCGCCTGGATCAAGTTTGCCCAATGCTCATGGTTTTCGGCGATATAGAAATTACTCTTGGCAAGGCTGACTTGTTGGCCGGAGACTCTTTCATACTTCTCGAGACAAGCTCTTAGCCGGCGCATAGGAGTTGCCGCCGCTTGAGTGAAGATAATTATGTCGTCCGCATAGGCTAGATGGCTGATCTCCATGCATCTCCGGGAGGCTTTGAACGTCATGTCCTTTTGGCCAAGGATGAGCTTATCTAAGGCTCGGGACAGGTATTCCGCAGCGATCACGAACAGAGCAGGGGAGATCGGGTCTCCTTGTCGAAGTCCTCGAGTTGATCTAAAGAAGCCCGAGGGTGCCCCGTTAACAAGAACCGAGAACCAGCAATAACCAATACACCTCTCCATAAGTGAAATCCATGAATCCGGGAATCCCATACGGCGTAAAACTTTGAAGAGGAAGGGCCATTGGACCCTATCAT
Source organism: Salvia splendens (assembly GCF_004379255.2). NCBI lineage: Eukaryota > Viridiplantae > Streptophyta > Magnoliopsida > Lamiales > Lamiaceae > Salvia > Salvia splendens. The sequence goes on along the minus strand of NW_024599321.1, from coordinate 16,804 downwards.
AGGCTTTAGCCATGTCAATCTTAACAGCCACATTAGGCGCTGGAGAGCATCTAGCAAGCTCATGGAACATTTCTTGAGCCAGTAGTGCGTTGTCGTTAAGGAGCCGGCCTTTGACAAACCCACTTTGGTTTGGGGAGATGACCTGTGGAAGGAAGGGGGAGAGTCGAGAGGTGAGTACCTTGGTAATGATCTTGTTTAAAACATTGCAAAGACTAATGGGTCGGTAGTCGGTCCATGACTCTGGCGAGGCCTTCTTTGGGATAAGGACAATGCTTGTGGCCGTGATGCTCCTTGGCAGGAAGGCCCCTCTGAAGAACTGTCTGATTGCTTCCACTACCTCCGGCCCCACAATGTGCCAGCAGGCTTGATAGAAAGTGGCCGAGAAGCCGTCGGGTCCGGGTGCACTATCTCCGGAAATGCAAAAGGTGGCACTCTTGACCTCATCCGCACTTGGGGCGTCTGCGATGCCAACGAACTGCTCGGCTGAGTGGACCTGCTGGATTAGGTCGAGGTCTGGATATTCAAGTGTCGGATTGTTGGGGGCAAGGAGTTGTTGGTAAAACTCCACTGCGGACTTTTTAATCTCGGCTTCCTCGGTGAGCTCCTGCCCATTAGCACTAATTGAGTGGATGCGGAGACGGACCCTCTTTTGTTTCACCCAGCTTTGATAGAACCGGGTATTTTTATCTCCCTCGGCAAGCCACCTCAAGGCTGCCTTCTGTCGCCAAAAATCTTCTTCCATTCTCAACAAAAGGATGTACTCTGCAATGTGTTTGTTGATTGCTGTCCTGTGATTCGGTGTCGGCCTTGCCTCGAAACTAGCTTGAGCCACAGCAATTTCTTCCTCCTTTTCCTTTAGGTTAGCATGGATGTTCCCAAAAACCTCTTTGTTCCACTCCTTAAGAGCCTTTTTAACTCTGGCCTGCTTGATTTGAATGTTTAGGAGTCCACCCGCCCCCGTGGGCTCCTCCCATGTTTTTTGCACTACAGCCATGAATCCTTCATGCCGGATCCACATGTTCTGGAACCTGAATGCCTTGGCTCCAGCGGATGTGTTCAGCTTCGTGCACCTTGCAAGAACTGGTCCATGGTCCGAGGCAACCCGGGGGAGATTCGTTACCCGGGTAGCCTCGAAGGTCTTAGTCCATTCCTCACTGACAAGCACTCTATCCAACCTTTCAAAAAGGCCATTCTTGGCCCATGTGAATGCCGCTCCATCAAATCCAGGATCAAGCAGCCTACAGGGAGTGTTAACCCCTCAAAACGGACATCCTTGAAGTGCTTCGCCCGTGCTCGCCCACTTTCCACCAGTTTCTGGACATATAGCCTGACTTGCCATACCACGTTATAAGCCCTGAAGCAAACCCCATTATGCCGGCTGTTGTTCCTCTCCGCCCACAAATACCAAAGGATGATGCAAGGAAGGGTCCGAGCCATGTGGTCCTTTGTGGACCGGTTGATTCTCTTAGCCCAAGCTTCGAGTCTAGATGGAATGGAGTCCGATGGCCGAAGGGGATGGCTCGCACCATCAAACCATTCATCAAAAAGCCTCCAAACCATGCTCGCCCCTTGTCCATTAATAAAAAGGTGATGAATGGATTCCAACCCCGGCTGCCTAGGACAACATTGGCATTTAGATGCCAAGGAGATGTTCCTCCATTGTAGTTTTGCGTCAACCGGTATTCTATTCGAAATAAGTCTCCACATGAAAACCGAGATTGTTGTTGAGATGCCACCGTGCCAGATGTCTCCAAGAGCTGGGATACGGGGCCGCCTAGCCCTGTTAGAATCCCATGCCGAGGACAGAGAGAAATTTCCCCCTCGAGACAAAGTCCACCTCGGGACATCGGGGCTGTCAAGGAGGATAGGGGTGCTCATGATGGCCTCAGCCACGTGAGGCGGCATACCCGTTTGGTTGCATGTGGTGCCAACCTTAGCCCCGTCCCACTTTCCATTCATCCAAAACTCTGCAACCCTTGTCGTGGGATCACCCCTTGTGTCTAAGCAAAGATCTCTGATTGGCCTATCCCGGAGCCAGATGTCGTCCCAAAACAGGGCTCGTCCATCACCAATGATCCAACGGATGTTTAGCTGGACCAGGGGCCAAGCGGCCGCGAGTCGTCGCCACGTCGGGCTGCTCCTACCTGAGTTCAGTCGAGCCAAAGGTGATTTTGAGGCACAGTATTTGCTATACATGTGTGAGGCCCATAAGGAGTTTTGCTCTCTAACGCGCCACCACAATTTGACGTTGAAGGCCTTCAGGACATCCTCAAATTTCCTAATCCCTAGACCTCCTTCCGTAGTGGGGAGGCAAATCTGTTCCCAAGCAATCCAGTGTGTACGTCGTTTGCCCTCCACAGGGGCCTAGAAGAATCTTGCCAGTTGTTGCTCCAAGAGCTTAAGGGCTCCTTTTGTTGGTTCGATTGCTTGGAACACATGTATTGGGATGGCCTCGAGGGTACTCTTGATCAAGGTCAACCTGCCCCCAAATGATAGGTGTCTGTGTGCCCAACCCGAAATTCTTCTTGAAATTTTCTCTCGGAGGAAAAGAAACATGTCGGTCCTTTTGACACCTTTGTAAATAGGTACGCCAAGATAGAGGAAGGGGAATGTACCTCTAGTAAATCCACCCTCCGTTTCACCGTGCCCGCACAGTCACCGTTAGTCTCGGTAATGTAAAAATTGCTCTTCGATAGATTGATCTTCTGCCCGGACACAGCCGAATATTCGTCTAAACAAGCTCTAACCCGTTGGATGGATTCCTTGGCCGCTTGCGTAAAAATAACAATATCATCAGCGTAGGCCAAATGACTAACATCGGAGCATGCGCATTTAGACTTGAAGGTCATTTCCATCTTCCCCAAAATTAGCTCATCCAACGCCCTTGATAGATATTCCGCTGCAATAATGAATAATGAAGGAGAGATAGGATCCCCTTGCCGCAAGCCACGAGTGGATTTGAAGAAACCAGCCGGTGCTCCATTGATTAACACCGAGAACCAACAATTCCAATGCATCTTCCAATGAGACTAAGAAATGTCTCCGGGAATCCCATACGGCGCATGACTTGGATCAAGAAAGGCGATTGTACCCGATCATAAGCCTTTGCCATATCAATCTTGATTGCAACGTTTGGCGCGGGCCTCCTTCTATATAACTCGTGAAACATTTCTTGGGCTAAGAGGACGTTGTCGTTTAGAAGCCTCCCTTTAATAAAACCACTTTGGTTCGGGGATATTACCTTAGGGAGGACGGGGGCCAGCCTTGAGGCAAGGACATTTGTGATGATCTTGTTTGAAACATTGCAAAGACTAATTGGTCGATAGTCCGACCAAGATGCCGGGTTATCCTTCTTTGGTAATAGAACAATCATTGTCGCGGTGATGGTCCGTGGGAGAAAAGCCCCGTTAAAAAATTGTATTACCGCATCCCCCACATCCCGACCAATGATATCCCAACAACTATGATAGAAGGACGCGGTGAATCCGTCGGTGCCTGGTGTGCTATCAGCCGAAATGCTCCATACTGCCCGTTTGATCTCCTCTTCATTGGGGGAAGTAGCGAGGCTCTCTAAGTCCGAGGCCTGTGGGTGTCGCCGAATCAAGTTTAAATCTGGATCGACCAGAGGGAGAGCCGATGGTGTAAGTAACTCTTGAAAGAAGTTAGACGCCGAGTCCTTGATCTCTTTCTCTCGTCTGTAATGGTTCGGTCTCCCGCAAGTATGCCACGGATTCGAAGACGGGCTCTCTTTTGTTTGACCCAACTTTGATAGAACTTCGTATTTCTATCCCCCTCCTTGATCCACCGTACCGCTGCCCTCTGTCTCCATAAGTCCTCCTCCATTTTTAGTAAAAGGATGTAGTCCGCAATTGCCTTATTTACTCGGCATCTATTGGTTGGGGACGCATCAGCTTCGAAGGCTTGCTGGGCCTCTACTATAGTTGCCTCGGCCTCTTTAAGGTTGGATTGGAGGTTTCCAAAAGTTGCTCTATTCCACTCTTTAAGGACTTTCTTAAGCCTTGCGAGCTTGATTTGCAAGTTAAGTAGTCCTCCGGCCTCGGTGGGTTGGCTCCAACTGGATTCCACGACTCCTCGAAACCCCTCGTGTCTCAACCACATGTTCTGGAATTGGAAGTTCCTACCTTGCTCCCCTGTCACCTCTGTTTTGCATCGAACCAGGATGGGACCATGATCCGAGGCGACGCGAGGCAGGTTCGTGATTCTTGTTGCCTCGAAAACGCTCGTCCACTGCTCATTTATAAAAACTCTGTCAAGCTTCTCAAATAGGTTGTTCTTTACCCAAGTGAAAGGTGCACCGTCAAAGCACACATCGACCAGTCTACAATCTTCGATTGCTTCCGCGAAGTCCAACATCTCCGCTTGACTATTAGACTCGCTCCCGGACCTATCTCGTGGGTTAAGAATGGTGTTGAATTCCCCTCCAATAATCCACGGCCGACTCCCCAAGTTGTCCGCAAGATCCCGCAATTTGTCCCAGAGTGGATATCTTTCCGCACGAGTACACTTAGCATAGATAACCGTGACCGCCACAGGTTGGCTGCCTGCCTCCAAGCGAAGTATACCGTGGAGAGCTTGCTCGGAGTCGTCCATAACATCAAAGTTAACTCCCTCTCTAGTAAAGTTCCAAATTTTCCCCGACGTGTTAGCGCCTTTGAAGTTGAGTCCGAAAAACTTCGAATACAACTCCGGGTTTGGCGCGGTGAAAGGTTCCATTATTGCCATGAAAGAAATATTATGAACAACAATTAGTCTTTTGATAACGTTGCGGGACGAGGTTTTCACAATTCCTCGCACGTTCTAAAACAAAAGGTTATAAGACATAAGTAATTGGATGAGGACTTACCCGAGCGGGATGAAGACCGCCCTGTTACATCCATCTTCCGATCATTTTTGTGCCTTGAACTCTCACCGAGGCAAGAGGTTACATCCTCCCCCGTGTTCGGGATTGGTTGCACCACAATTTCCATTCCAATCACCTCATCTTCCTCGGGATGATCCGTTTCATAGGCTTCTTTCTCCATGAGTGCATGGTATTTATTAATGCTCATGAAGTTTCCTAGGTCCCCCTCGGGTGCCATCGATCCATCCTCCTCTTGACCCCTAGCCGGGGTGCCTCGTTTGATTGGAGAGGAAGGTCCGCTCGAGGCCACGCTTTAATTTGGGAGTTTTAACTACTGTTTTAATCTAGATAGAATTTAAACTAGCTAGATTGATCAACGGAATTCTAACTACTGGGTCAAGTGATTTGCAGGAAACAACAGAAAAGTAAATGCGTGGATTTAAAGCGAAAATAACTTGATTAAACTAAAAACTGATTACAGCGTGAAATTAAACTAAGCTAACACTTGGAGTCTAAGAAAGCTGTAAACTGAGAAGAATCTCAGCGGGAAACTTAAGTCACGTTAACAAAAATGAGTATTCTGCAGCGCTCCCATTGGTCGCCCTTCTAATTAAGCTACCTAACTAAGCTAGAGAATTAAACTAAACTAAGGTAGAGAGCTGGACTACGCTAGATAACTATGCTAAACTAAACTAGGCGGAAAGTAAAGTGTCTCCCTTCTTCTTGTGGTGGCACACCCTCTATTTATAAGCTCGATTCGGCCTCCAGCTAGATAACGATCTTGTCAGGGAATATTCACTCATTCTGAGAATGAGCGACTCATCGATTGCTACGTGCTGTTCTTTTAGAATGTCTACGCTTTTTGGTAACAAATTCGTGACTCAGTTTCGTCCTTGCGTCTCATATTCCAGCACGTGTCTCCTTCTAGAACGTCGTCCTTGATAACAGGATGGTGCGTTGTATCCAGCTCATTTCCTCACGTGCTCTTCTTCCAGAAACCCGTGGTCCCCTCCTAACTGCTCGATCGCTCCCCCTTGATCAACTCCCCCGATTCTGAGCCTTTTATCGCCTTTGTACTTGCTTGGTCAGGTCGGCCTTGAAGCCTTGGTCAAGTGGTAATTCTGCACATTTAACACTTGTTTTGCGCGATAAACCGATCAAGTAGCATGTATTTCACCCATAAACCGATGCATGAAATAAGCCCTATCTAACTGCTCACACTTAAAACATACTTGTCCCCAAGTATAAAGAAAAAGAAAAGAAAAAGATAGGGAAAATTTCAGGCATGGTTTATTTATTTTTTTAAGTAAAAGAAAAGACGAAAAGAAAAACAAAACCTTAAGATAAAGACACGTATTCACATGTATGCATTAGACCGAATAATTTTCCAACAATCATACCCGAGGTCGAGGTCAATCTATTTTTCAGTAGCTTGTGTTCATTCTCTTTCGCCTTTGCTTGATCAAGGTGTCAGCTTGTCAAGATTGCTCAATTCAAGAAGCACTGTTGGATTCACTCAGTCACTCATTCCTCACCTAAGAAGTTAGGACTGTTCACTCGATGTTGCCATAAATTTAATACCTTGAATCGGACTGCACAAGATAATTCCTTAAGGTCATTGTTTTAAGGTTGTAACGAGGCTCAAGGTTAGTAACGTATTAGGGTGGGGTCCTAGGGGTTCTAAGTTCAAAAATAAAAAATAAAAAATTTTAAAGAAAAATCACATGAGTCAAAAAGCCAAAGATTTGCCTAGACTCGCTGGATCAGAATTGGGATATTTTTTTTTCTTTGGTGCTCCTTCTTGGTCAGATTTCGACCTTCAGCCTTATATTATTTTTTTTGCTTTTGATTTTCTGGGTCAGGTTACAACTGTTTCCTGCCCTTTTTTTTATATGATCAATGATCAACCCGATTGTCTAACTTGATCAACTTGGCTGCCCCTCCTTTTTCTTGCTATCCCCTTTCGTTACCCTTGACAAACTCCATCTCTTTGACCCTCTTTCCTCATGTGATATGGAACTTTGAATTTGGTTTTAAGGCTTCAAAGAAAGGGGAAAGAGTGTATAAGCTCGAATTGGCTAACTCGGAACTCAAAATGCGGGGCTCAAGCCCGAGGTTGGGATGTCCCCGCCGAATGGGGGGAACCTTTCGCACCCCACCACCGAACCACCAACAACACGTGGGAACATGGAAGTGGAGTGGGGCTCCCCCAATGCGAGGCGCTCGGTTTCACCAGATTATCGAAGGAATCCGAGAGGAGGCGCGCGCCATGCTATGACAAGGGGGCGTGGGTTCTTTTCGGCAAAGAACCACATGAGCACTAACCAATATTACACTCTCATGGCGAATGGAGAATTTGATGTTGAGAATTGTGGGGATGTGGACGAAGACCCCATGGAGTTGTACGGGGGGGACGAGAGGTTTGGAGGCAACATTCCGGCCGACGACGCCGAGGAGGCAGCCCCGAACAAAGAGCAACACCGCATTGACTATCAAGGAGGGCCTTCATCCTCTTTGGGTACGCACCCTTCTTGTCAATGATGTCTTACAATTTCATGTTTTGGAACGTGAGGGGGATCGCGAACGCGCCCACTCAAAACGTTTTAAAAAGACTTATTAGTTGTCATAATGTTTTATTTCTTGCAATAATGGAACCGCTCACTCCCCCGGACCCGGACCGATTCTCCAAAGCCTTGGGGCTACCCTACATTGGTTCGAACACGAACGGGAAGATTTGGTTGTTTGCGGAAGAGGGGTCCACCTTTGATATTGAGGATGACTCGGAACAAATTCTTCACGGGCGCCTCAAGTCCCACCGCCTTGCTAGACCGGTGGCCATTTCAGCCGTGTACGCCAAATGCACAAGGGTCGAAAGACATCACTTATGGGACAAGATGAGGGAGATCGCCGGGCCTCTCGAGGGAACACCTTGGATCATCGGTGGTGATTTCAACACCATCCTATCACACCAAGACAGAGTCGGAAGTGATACCAACCGGCAAGCCGAGATGGTTGATTTTGCGGAGGCAACGGAAGACTGTAGGCTGCTTGATCCGGGATTTGATGGAGCGGCATTCACATGGGCCAAGAATGGCCTTTTTGAAAGGTTGGATAGAGTGCTTGTCAATGAGGAATGGACTAAGACCTTCGAGGCTACCCGGGTAACGAATCTCCCCCGGGTTGCCTCGGAACATGGACCAGTTCTTGCAAGGTGCACGAAGCTGAACACATCCGCTGGAGCCAAGGCATTCAGGTTCCAGAACATGTGGATCCGGCATGAAGGATTCATGGCCGTAGTGCAAAAAACATGGGAGGAGCCCACGGGGGCGGGTGGACTCCTAAACATTCAAATCAAGCAGGCCAGAGTTAAAAAGGCTCTTAAGGAGTGGAACAAAGAGGTTTTTGGGAACATCCATTCTAACCTAAAGGAAAAGGAGGAAGAAATTGCTGTGGCTCAAGCTAGTTTCGAGGCAAGGCCGACACCGAATCACAGGACAGCAATCAACAAACACATTGCCGAGTACATCCTTTTGTTGAGAATGGAAGAAGATTTTGGCGACAGAAGGCAGCCTTGAGGTGGCTTGCCGAGGGAGATAAAAATACCCGGTTCTATCAAAGCTGGGTGAAACAAAAGAGGGTCCGTCTCCGCATCCACTCAATTCGTGCCAATGGGCAGGAGCTCACCGAGGAAGCCGAGATTAAAAAGTCCGCAGTGGAGTTTTACCAACAACTCCTTGCCCCCAACAATCCGACACTTGAAGATCCAGACCTCGACCTAATCCAGCAGGCCCACTCAGCCGAGCAGTTCGTTGGCATCGCAGACGCCCCAAGTGCGGATGAGGTCAAAAGTGCCACCTTTTGCATCTCCGGAGATAGTGCACCCGGACCCGACGGCTTCTCGGCCACTTTCTATCAAGCCTGCTGGCACATTGTGGGGCCGGAGGTAGTGGAAGCAATCAGACAGTTCTTCAGAGGGGCCTTCCTGCCAAGGAGCATCACGGCCACAAGCATTGTCCTTATCCCAAAGAAGGCCTCGCCAGAGTCATGGACCGACTACCGACCCATTAGTCTTTGCAATGTTTTAAACAAGATCATTACCAAGGTACTCACCTCTCGCCTCTCCCCCTTCCTTCCACAGGTCATCTCCCCAAACCAAAGTGGGTTTGTCAAAGGCCGGCTCCTTAATGACAACGCACTACTGGCTCAAGAAATGTTCCATGAGCTTGCTAGATGCTCTCCAGCGCCTAATGTGGCTGTTAAGATTGACATGGCTAAAGCCTATGATAGGGTCCAATGGCCCTTCCTCTTCAAAGTTTTACGCCGTATGGGATTCCCGGATCCATGGATTTCACTTATGGAGAGGTGTATTGGCTATTGCTGGTTCTCGGTTCTTGTTAACGGGGCACCCTCGGGCTTCTTTAGATCAACTCGAGGACTTCGACAAGGAGACCCGATCTCCCCTGCTCTGTTCGTGATCGCTGCGGAATACCTGTCCCGAGCCTTAGATAAGCTCATCCTTGGCCAAATGGACATGACGTTCAAAGCCTCCCGGAGATGCATGGAGATCAGCCATCTAGCCTATGCGGACGACATAATTATCTTCACTCAAGCGGCGGCAATGCCTATGCGCCGGCTAAGAGATTGTCTCGAGAAGTATGAAAGAGTCTCCGGCCAACAAGTCAGCCTTGCCAAGAGTAATTTCTATATCGCCGAAAACCATGAGCATTGGGCAAACTTGATCCAGGCGGAAGGAGGCTTCTCTAGAGGGGCCTTTCCTTTTCTCTACCTCGGTGTCCCTATCTACCGTGGAGTCAAGCGCACGGACATGTTCCTCTTCCTACGGGAAAAGATTTTTTTTTTTTTTTTTTTTTTTTTTTTTTTTTTTTATCAAACACCTCTACGGTGGAGGGTTCGTGGGTCCCTCATCCCTAAAATTCCAAGGCGGTAATTACAAGGCGTGGCCACACCCAAAAGTGGTGTGCCGTAACAATCAAGAGTAGTATTGCGGTCCAATCCCACAAGGTTCGGACCTCATCATACTCTTTTCCAAATACAATTAACCAAAAAGCTAGTCACTATTGTCTCCCATCGTCTCATTATCAACTTTAATGCCCGTTCCCGTCAAGGTATCGGATGTGCGACACTCCCATCTCGTCCAATCTAACCAAGTCCAACAGTTCTCTCGGTGCTGAGTTGTAGTGCATTCGTAGACCACTGTCTTGGACTAGCCCCATTTTCGCAAGGAAATCCGCCGCTTTGTTCCCCTCCCTGTGTATGAAGGTGGCTCGGAATTTGAGTTGGCGTTTATGAAGGGTTAGTTGCGCCACCGCTTGCCGGGCGAGTGCCGGGCCCCATCCTGTCCCATTGACCAATTTGATTGCTTGCTCTGCATCGGACTCAATCCAGATTGGTAGGGCGAGTTCTTTGGCTATATTTAGCCCGTGGAGCATGGCCAACAGCTCCGCCTCTAACGCCGAGTGTGCTTCTAGGGGTGTGCTGAAGGCGACGAGCATCTTACCCAAGTGGTCTCGAATAATCCCTCCAGCCCCTGTTCTACCGTTCGCTTCATTGTAGGAGCCATCTGTGTTGAGCTTTATCCACGGCTGGTCCGGGGGGTTCCATTTGATTGCCATGGCTAGGGGTAGCGCCCTGATTGCCGCCGCTTGAGGAATGTTGATTCCAAGTTAACTCCCTTCCAATGTTTCGGCTTCAAGCTTCCATTGGACATAGCATTCCGAATGAACATGTGGACCTGCCATACCACGTTTTGTGGTTTAAACTGTGTGCCTTGGTGGCGACTCCTGTTTCTCTCCGACCAGATAAACCACAGAATGAGGTATGGAGTGGCTCGGCTAAGATGTTTCTTGTTCGGCTGTTGGTACCTTCGCGCCCACACTTCGATTCTCGTAGGGATTGTATCATTGATATGGATGCGGGGGGACGGGCCTGTGAACCAACCGTCAAACTCACTCCATACTCTGCGAGCTCCATGTCCCTGGATGAAGAGGTGTTGGAGGGACTCGGTATTCGGTCGGTGGGGGCAGCATTGGCACTTAGAGGCTAGCTCAATCTCCCGCCACTGAAGCTTCGTGTCAACGCGCACCCGATTGGAGAGAAGCCTCCAGATAAAGATGGCTATTGAGTTGGTGAGGCCTGCCTTCCAAACGTCCCCCCAAACCATGGATGATCGGGTTTCGCCCTCGAAGTGTGTCCCATGTCGAAGCCACCGTGAATTCCCCATGTTTAGAGAGATTCCACCTCGGGATATCCTGTTCATCATGGAGGATCGGTGTATTAATGATGCCATCGATAACATGCTGAGGGAGGCCGGCCTGATTGTGAAGAAGCTGAAGCTTGGGCACATCCCAACCCCCATTAGTAATGAACTCCGAAACCCGGGTGGTTGGTCTTCCCCTATCATCAAGACTAAATTCCCTCAGAGGGCTATTGCCAAGCCAAATGTCATCCCAGAAGTAGATGTCCCCTTGTCCCACTAGCCATCTCATGTGCGGTTGTGCGAGGGGCCATGCTCTTGAGAGCCTTCTCCACGTAGGGCTACTCCTGCTCGGCAGTCTCAAGGTGAGCGGTGTGGAGTTGGTGCAATATTTTGCCATCATGTATCTTGCCCAAAGGGAGTTTTGCTCCCGAAAGCGCCACCAAAGTTTGATATTGAAGGCGCGGAGGACCTCCATAGTTTTCCGGATCCCAAGGCCTCCTTCATCAGTGGGCCGACACATTTGTTCCCAACCAATCCAATGGGTCCGCTTCTTCTCATTCGTAGACCCCCAAAAGAATCGGGCCATTTGTTGATCAAGTTGCTTAAGGGTACCGGCCGTGGGCTCGACGGCTTGGAAGATGTGTAAGGGGATCGCTTCAAGGGTGCTCTTAATCAACGTAAGCCTTCCTCCAAAGGATAGGTGACGGTGTGCCCATCCTGAGATCCTTCTTGCAATCTTTTCTCGTAGAAAGAGGAACATGTCCGTGCGTTTGACACCACGATAGATAGGAACTCCGAGGTAGAGGAAAGGGAAAACCCCTCTAGTGAAGCCCCCTTCCGCCTGGATCGAGTTTGCCCAATGCTCATGGGCCTCGGCAATATAGAAATTACTCTTAGCAAGGCTGACTTGTTGGCCGGAGACTCTTTCATACTTTTCAAGACAAGCTCTTAGCCGGCGCATAGGATTTGCCGCCGCTTGGGTGAAGATGATAATGTCGTCCGCATAGGCTAGATGGCTGATCTCCATGCATCTCCGGGAGGCTTTGTACGTCATGTCCTTTTGGCCGAGGATGAGCTTATCTAATGCTCGGGACAGGTATTCCGCAGCGATCACGAACAGAGCGGGGGAGATCGGATCTCCTTGCCGAAGTCCACGAGTTGATCTAAAGAAGCCCGCGGGTGCCCCGTTAACAAGGACCGAGAACCAGCAATACCCAATACACCTCTCCATAAGTGAAATCCATGAATCCGGGAATCCCATACGGCGTAAAACTTTGAAGAGGAAGGGCCATTGGACCCTATCATAGGCTTTAGCCATGTCAATCTTTACTGCCACATTAGGCGCTGGGGAGCATCTAGCAAGCTCATGGAACATTTCTTGAGCCAGAAGTGCGTTGTCGTTAAGGAGCCGACCTTTGACAAAACCACTTTGGTTTGGGGAGATGACCTGTGGGAGGAAAGGAGAGAGTCGAGAGGTGAGTACCTTGGTAATGATCTTGTTTAAAACATTGCAGAGACTGATGGGTCGGTAGTCGGTCCATGACTCCGGCGATGCCTTCTTTGGGATAAGGACAATGCTTGTGGCCGTGATGCTCCTTGGCAGGAAGGCCCCTCTGAAGAACTGTCTGATTGCTTCCACTACCTCCGGCCCCACAATGGACCAGCAGGCTTGATAGAAGGTGGCCGAGAAGCCATCAGGTCCGGGTGCACTATCTCCGGAAATGCAAAAGGTGGCACTCCTGACCTCGTCCGCACTTGGAGCATCTGCGATGTCAACGAACTGCTCGGCTGAGTGGACCTGCTGGATTAGGTCGAGGTCTGGGTCTTCAAGTGTCGGATTGTTGGGGGCAAGGAGTTGTTGGAAGAACTCCACTGCGGACTTTTTAATCTCGGCTTCCTCGGTGAGCTCCTGCCCATTGACACGAATTGAATGGATGCGGAGACGGACCCTCTTTTGTTTCACCCAGCTTTGATAGAACCGGGTATTTTTGTCTCCCTCGGCAAGCCACCTCAAAGCTGCCTTCTGTCGCCAAAAATCTTCTTCCATTCTCAGCAAAAGGATGTACTCGGCAATGTGTTTGTTGATCGCTGTCCTGTGCTCCGGAGTCGGCCTTGCCTCGAAACTAGATTGGGCCAGAGCAATTTCTTCCTCCTTTTCCTTTAGATTAGCATGGATGTTCCCAAAGACCTCTTTGTTCCACTCCTTAAGGGCCTTTTTAACTCTGGCCTGCTTGATTTGAATGTTTAGGATTCCACCCGCCCCCGTGGGTTCCTCCCATGCTTTTTGCACTACGGCCATGAATCCTTCATGTCGGATCCACATGTTCTGGAACCTGAATGCCTTGGCTCCAGCGGATGTGTTCATCTTCGTGCACCTGACAAGAATTGGTCCATGGTCCGAGGCAACCCGGGGGAGATTCGTAACCCGAGTAGCCTCGAAGGTCTTAGTCCAATCCTCACTGACAAGCACTCTATCCAACCTTTCAAAGAGGCCATTCTTGGCCCAAGTGAATGCCGCTCCATCAAAACCAGGATCAAGCAGCCTACAGTCTTCCGTTGCCTCCGCAAAATCAACCATCTCGGCTTGCCGGTTAGTATCACTTCCGACTCTGTCTTGGTGTGATAGAATGGTGTTGAAATCGCCACCGATGATCCAAGGTGTTCCCTCGAGAGGCCCGGCAATCTCTCTCATCTTGTCCCATAATTGATGTCGTTCAGCCCTTGTACATTTGGCGTACACGGCTGAAATGGCCACCGGCCTAGCAAGGCGGTGGGACTTGAGGTAACCGTGAAGGATTTGTTCCGAGTCATTCTCAATATCAAAAGTGGACCCCTCTTCCGCGAACATCCAAATCTTCCCGTTCGTGTTCGAACCAATGAAGGGCAGCCCCAAGGCCTTAGAGAATCGGTCCGGGTCCGGGTGTGTGAGCGGTTCCATTATTGCAAGAAATAAAACATTATGACAATCAATAAGTCTTTTTAGAACGTTTTGAGTGGGCGCATTCGCAATCCCCCTCACGTTCCAAAACATGAAATTGTACGACATCATTAACAGGAAGGGTGCGTACCCAAAGAGGCTGAAGGCCCTCCTTGGTAGTCAGTGCGGTGTTGCTCTTTGTTCGGGGCGACCTCCTCGGCATCGTCGGCCGAACTGTTGCCTCCTAACCTCTCGGCCCCCATGTGCAACTCCATGGGGTCTTCGTCCGCATCCCCACAATTCTCAACATCAAATTCTCCGTTCGCCATGAGAGAGTAATATTGGTTAGTACTCATGTGGTTCTTTGCCGAGAAGAACCCACGCCCCCTTGTCAAGGCATGGCGCGCGCCTCCTCTCGGATTCCCTCGACGAGCTGGTGAGACCGAGCTCCTCGCATTAGGGGAGCCCCACTCCACGTCCATGTTCCCACGTGGTGATGGTGGTTCGGAGGTGGGATGCAATGGGTTCCCCCAGTTCAGTGGGGACTTCCCAACCTCGGTCCCGGCCATGAGCCCGGCATTTTGAGTTCCGGAGCTCGGTCCGCTCCCCAAAGCTGAGTCCGACATTATAGAGTCCGGCCTTGAGCCCGGCATTTTCGAGTTCGGTCCCTCCCAGGAAGTACCACCGATATCCTCCCCATTTGTTTTGTTATTGTTTGGTCGATCACCGGCCTTGCCTTGCTTCTTCCCATAACGTTTCCATTCATTGGAGCTGGGGGCATTCTTCCCCGTATCTTGCTTCCCCTTCTCGGTTTGTCTCTCGGGTTGTGACTGTTTAGGCGGGCCGTTGTGGTAGTTTCTCTTTGGCGGCCGTTCCTTCTTGCCCGTCGCATAGCACACCTCACTTGCATGGCCGACGTGTTTACATTCTTGACAATATGATGGTATCTTGTCCCATCGGACCCGCTGCACTGTTTCTCGCCCACCAAGGTCAAGGATTATCTCTTCGGTAGGCGGTTTTGTGATGTCTATCTCGACGCAAATTCGGGCAAATGAAAGCCGAGTCTTGTTTGCCGTGGCTCGATCAATCTGTATTGGAGTGCCGAGAAGCTTGCCGATGGCGAATAAGGCGGATTGGTCGAAAAGATGAATGGGGAGGCCAATTAGGTTGCACCAAATTGCCGCAATGGGGGACTCGCAGTATGCATCAAAGTCCGGGGACCATTTGAAGACCCTCATCGGGTGACGGTCAATGAGCCATACGGGCGTACCCCTTGGGCCTCCAAGGATTCGGGCATAGTCCGCCAAGTCCTCGCATTGAATGGAATATGTTTAGCATTAATGTACTTCCAACTGAATCCACACCGAAGTTTAATATTATCGAGGGTCTTTTGGATTTGCAGTCCCGTAGGGATAGAGTGAGAGAACTTACCCACAATGGCGTGTCCCATGCTCTCAGCAAGCTTTTGAGTTTCCGCTCCGGAGAAGTAGATGGCCGGGATGCCGTCGGACACTGAAGCAAATCCAATGTTCTGAAGCTTATCCGGCTCAAAGGCTTGAGGGCCGTTAGGGTCAGTCGAGCCTTTAAGCATGTCCGCCATCGTTTTCGGCCGGCCGGGGTGGCTTGAGGTGCCTTCACCCCCGCCATGTAGCGTGTTACTCGCCGAGCGGCCGACGGAGTACCCTTAAGCAAGTCCGCCATCGATTTCGGCCACGCCGAGGTCCCCGGGGTAGCTTCTACCCCCCATGTTGATAACTTCATTTGGCCCTTGTGTTGCGGCATTCGCCGAGGGCTTAGGTGTATTTCCTTTTCTCTTCGGGTTGTTGTGTTCGGCTTTTCCATTCTCGGTGTGGATCTTCTCGGCACCATCGTTGTCGTTGTCCCTTCTCGGCTTTTCCATTCTCGGCAGTTCGGCTTTTCCTTTCTCGGTGTGGACCTTCTCGGCCTCTTCATTCTCGGTGTGGATCTTCTCGGCATCATCCATTGGCGTATCGTTGGGTGTTGGTGTTTCTCTTGTCAATACGCCCATCTCGGCACTAGGCGTGGCCTTGTTCGTTGTCTCGATAATAAGCTTTTCTCGGTTGGCGTTAGGGTTCGCCTTAGGTCGCGGCTGGCCGAGCTCCACACAATAATGTTCCGGGCTGGCCTCAAACGTAGCTCGGATCTTGCTAGTTCGTCCTCGTTCGAGAGGGGGGAAGTCCTCAAGAGATGCCCCACTCCCATTCCAAGGTGTGTGTGTGACTTTTGCATGCATCCCGAAGAGTTTTGGGGGAACTCCGGTGGTTTGTGACTGGCCGTCGGTAGGTTTCCGCCGGCACGGAGAGGCTGCGCCGCCGCTGCATCGAGCGTTTCCACCGAGTCCAACGCTGCAAGATGAAGGATCTCATCTAGTTTTGGGTTCCTTGGTGGGGATCCAAACGATGCAACTCGTGCCATGTTAGGGGGAAAGGGGGGGGGGGCACTTTCAAGGGGGGCTTTTGTACTTGCTATCATTTTAGGCAAGTTTGCTTTTGTACCTGATGGCTTAGGTAGGAAGGTGGATTAGTGCTTTCAAAGTCAACTTTTGTCCCAGCCTCCAGATTAGGTAGGTTTGCTTTTCCACTTCCAATGGGGCAAGGACAGCACATGGGGCAGCTTGTGCTTCACGTGACCTAGCAAGTCTTGGCTGGGGATTGTGGAGGGAGGGGACTTCACCGGAAACGGTCATAAGCTCGACGGCGGGAGCAGCAGTTTCCGGCGAGCCGCCTTCTTCCGGCACGGTCTACCGTTGGGGGCATCGAACTCTTCTTCACATTCATTCCAATGCTCC
>NW_024599320.1:0-25498 GCF_004379255.2 Salvia splendens | reverse complement strand
GGTGACTTGAACCCCAGACCTATTGGCTGAGGGAAAGCATCTTATCCACTAAGTTATTAAATACACAATTTGAATGCTAAAAGTTATCCAAGAGTACTGAAAAGCAGAAAGTATGTTCCACAAAAGAGGATTTCCTGTTTTCCACAATAAAGTGCTCCTTACCATCAGTTGGTTCCAATTCTAATGCTTTTTGAAAACTTTCAACAGCTGCTTCAATGTTGTTCAGTGCATTATATACCTGAAAGATAATTGAAAACAGCAATTTGATAGAGTGAAGGTTTGAGGAAAAGAAAATCACAGAATTAAAGGGAACGAAAATTCCCTAAACAAGGGGCACATAACTTTGGAAAACATAACCCTAAACTAGTGTGTAAACGCTTATTAACAGTCCTATCCCCACAGGTCCAAGCAAAACCCTTAAGCCCATAACCTAACTAGCTGCGGATTGCTTATTATTAGTCCCAACCCCACAGGTCCATGCAAAACCCTAAAGCCTGCTTCCCCGTCCGAACAGCCTTGACCAAAAGGCTGAACTCCAGAAACTGACCTCTCGTATCGACCAACTCCACCCAGGAACTATCAACTACCTAGAATCCTAACCACTATACTTACACCTAACACATACTGGTTCCATGCTTAAGGGAGGTTCCCATGCAAACTCAGCTCCCGCCCTGCCTACACTAAGGAGTGAAGAGGGAAGATATAGCAAGTGATGTGAAAAATATCCGTTGATGGTGAACGGAACATGGCCCTGAGGGACTAGTCTACTTGAAATATTTGACATGACGTCCGTTTAATTAGATGTTGTAGCAGAGGTATTAACAACGGAAAGGTTCACACACACACACAAGGATCTATGTGTGGGTTGATGGAAATTAAATCAATATAGAAGTTTTTAAAGTAGGACTTTGAAGTTAATAGAACATTGCCTCTATTGCGTTATTGATGTTTTTACCCCTTATGCACAAATGCTTAGTAGTTGTGCTTGAGTGTGGTTTGCAAGGTGGACACATGTTGTGTGTCTACATGTCATCGTACTTATTTGTTCATACTGGGGGGGGGCATGCTATATGGATACACATTTGTATGTCTATTTGTTTGCATGTGTATGTGTGTTCATTGTGTGTGCGTTCAGAGTGTGTGTTCAGTGTGTGTGTGTATGTGCAGAAGTTTTAAGGTTCTGCAGTAGTTTAGCTGCCCTCAAACTAGGTATATGAATAATTGTTCATTGTGATTTTTAGAATTGTCTTTGTGAATTTTGATGTAAGAACTTGGATCTATAGTGGATTGTAATGTAACAACTTGATTTGGATAATTGTTCTCTGTGGTTGAATGTGTAATTTGTGTCTGATTGTTCTTTGTGGGTTCATTATGCATCATATATTATCCACATGATTAAGAGTTTAGCACTAGACAGATTTTTAAACGGTTATCGGTTAACCAACAGCTTGGTTAATCATTAACTAGACACATATTTTAAATGATTATTCGGTTAACCGAATAGTCGGATCACAGGTTTGGTCCACTGGTTCAATTACGGTTCTTCAAGAGGGCTGCTATTCGGATAGGTTAACCGAATGATTCGGTTCGGTCTAACCTAACCGACCGCATAAGCAGCCCAAAATTCTATGCACCTCGAATACACATTCAGCCCCTCTTGGCACAGTCAGTATCATAATTATGCATCAATCAGACATAAAAGACTTGATTCATTGGTGGCAACTTCAGAAGATGTGGACATGACAAATGGTGGCACATTTAAACAAGTGATTACAACAACGACAATAATTATTCAACATGTAAACTGCTAAATTGAACTATATACTAGAAGAATGCACTTTGTGTACTACAACTAGACATACTCATTACTCATTACTCATTACTCATTTTGATGGTGTAAAACCTTGTATTTTTTAGTTCAGAATTAGAAGCACATAGAACTAGTACTTTCACAGATAATTAACATGACGACCAACCTGGCCTTGACGGAAAAAAGCTTTTGCATAGTCTTTTGTTTCACGAATTGCGTATTCTGCATCTAGCAATGCCCCATCAAGATCACCTAACTTCATCTTACACATCTGAAGCATGACAAGGGAAACATGAATAACAACGAGGTAATAAATGACTCAGATCAATCTAAATAAACTAATGGTCCAAGTTTTTTATGTCTTGACATATACATTTAGAGAAAAACAGTGGAGAAACTTAATCATTTATAAAATGGAGCCAACCTCTATAATGTAATAAAACTAATATAACAGAAAAGTGTGAGCATTTTTTCCGCTTAGTGGGCTGGGGAGGGAGGCCTGGTGTTGGAGCATGAGTATTGTACTTAGTCCATGTAAATAATATAGTTACTGTAAACAGATGATAGGGTTGCAGCTATTCGGTCTGGGATCACTTCGGTTAGGTAAACAGTTTAGCAAAGAATCTGATAACACACAGTAAGCCAAAAACCTTACAGAGCTGTTTGTAAGTATTTGCGACTTTATCTTCCTTAGTAGTTCACTCTGCTCTGTACAGACATGCAATAAGATACTATAAGAATGTTAATATTACACCCATATTCAAGCATTGCCTACTTTTAAGATTAGTATAGATAATAAGAGTAACATAACCTTGATCAAGATCCGGCATCTCCCAGCACAAATCCTGATATTTGATGGCCTTACGATACTTTCTTATAGCCATCTTGTAGTTTTTTTCCTGCATAATGCAAAGAGTGCATCATCAGAAATGTCAGTAAAAAATGGATTAGCATACATTCGAGGTAATCTGCTTTAACCCTAAAACTGGTTAAAAGAGCACAACAAGACATTCGAGCAAAGCTTCAAGAAGCCCATATGTAAGAATTTAGTTGTGTGATAAAATAAGATACCTTATAGTGCTCATTCCCAATGACTTTGATAGATTCTATTGCAGAAAGTACCCACGAGTACCTGTCAGGTTTAGCATCAAGGTCCATCGGTGAATCAGGGTATAAATCACCATCTTTAAAGAAATCAATTGTCCCATCATCCTCTCCCTCTGGAATTTCTCCACAGTCGATAATCACAACATCAGCAGTTGAGCAGTAATCATCCACTACTGCTTGATACTCTACTGCACGTAGCACTCCAAATCCTTTTATCAACTTACCGAAGACAACACACTTCCCATCTAGGTGTGGGGCCTGGGTTGTTAGAATTGAAAATTGTGACCCATTGGTATTTGGACCATTATTGGCCATTGATAGCATCCCTTTCCTTGTGTGTTTTAGCTCAAAATTTTCATCATCAAACTTCGTTCCGTAAATGCATTCACCAACCGAGCCATTTTCGTCAGAAATTGCACCCCCTTGCACCATAAAACCTCTGATAATACGACTTAAGCGTAAACCCTGTATCAGACGCATTGCTCAGGTTGTGAAGCATGAAGGAACAAAAGTCCACTGGAAATTTTTGAACTTCGATTTCTTCTTATACATTTATCAGAAGACTGAAGGAAACATTATTCAATCTTATAACCATGACTAGAAAGACCAACTAAATGTGGCAAAATCACAAAATGATTTGCTAGAAGACATAGAGATCACTTTTATATAGGTTTTCAACTGTTCCACCATCAACACAAATAAAATAACACACCGAAAGCTTTAATTCGTAGGTAGAATGTTGAAGATATATCGAATATACAAAATGCAATATCATTAAAGTGTATAATGTTGACACACAAAATTGTGATTAGATAATGTATTTCAGTAGATATGGCCAACACCTTACGACAAATGAATCCAACAATTTCAGAAGAAACAAAACTACACCAGAAAATAATCTGGAGACGTGAGTTCCTAATTCTTAATGATTTCTTACCTGGAGCTTAGGAATAGCTCGAAAACGCATACATAAATCAAACAAACGAGCAAGTAGGTTCAATAAACCCTCACAAAACTGAAATCCGAAAAGGTAGCCATCAAAGTTGATGCCGCACAAGTAAAACGAAACACAAAACGAACGCAGTGAAAATGTATTTAAAATTGTCGCTTATTAAGTGAGAAAACCTTGTAGTGGAGAGGAACGCCGGTGACGGAGGCAAGGCCTCTCTCTCCAGTGCAGAGAGCTCTGAAATTCTCGGCGGTTTTTGGCACCACGTCCTTGTACAACTCGACCACCATTCTCCCCTCCAGTTCGCCGCCGATGCTGATATCCAAGAAGCAGCGTGGATTCACCATCTCCGAAAGAGATTTAGCGCGTGGGAATGGTCGATTTGAAAATAGCAGAGGCGGAAATTGAGATGCGCAATGGAATGGAGCATGGGCTGGGCGTGGGAGTAACCGTCTTGCATATACATATAGAGACAACGAATATGCAGCAATAAATGCATAGCTATAAAACCAAATTTGTATTTTCAACTCTGCTTCAAATAAAATCCGTAGTACTTTGGCAAAGAGCAGAGATTCTCTTTTCCGAAAACTTACTCATTCCTACAATATTATTAAATGATCTTCACTTTTTTTTTATTATTTTTAGATTCAAAAGCCAACTTCACTCCCTCTTTTCACTAAAAATAAAAATATAGTAAAGTAAGAGAAATATAAAAGAAAAAAGTGTTAGTGAAAAATTAGTCTCATCAAATTAGAGAGAAAAAAAATTCATAAAAAGAAATGTTTCTATTTTTAAGAGACGGATCAAAATAGGAAAAAAAAATATTTTTAGGGACGGAGAGAGTACATTTTATTCACTACCTCCATTCCCATAATAAGAGTCATATTTTACCATTCCCTTCCATCCCATAAGAAGAGTCCTATTTCATTTCACCATAAATGATAATTATGTCACACATTCCAGCAACTTATTTAACTCACATTTTATTATAAAACTATTCCCTCCATCCCACTTAGGAATCTCATTTGAGTTTCGTCACATGTTTTAGATAAATGATAATGTATAAATGGAAAGTTGGTGAATATGGGGCCAATACCATATTATATAGAATATTTTTAAACTGAGGCTCCTAAAGTTGGGACACCGATAATTATCGAGACTATTAAATGGAACTAAAGGGAGTAATATATATTAATAGACTTATAGTTCCAATTAACATAAACTTATTCAACTCATTTTTTTATATTTCAAATTTAGCATGAATTAAGTACTACCGCTCTTTTAAAACGCCCTTTTGTAGCGTCTTTATCGAATTAAAGATTATTACTCTCTTATCTCGTTTCTTCGAATAGAACCCACTACATTCTAGCTCAAGGTTACAAGTTCACAAAAAGAAGAGAATGTGAAATAAACAAGTAAACTAAAACAATTGATTAAATAAATAAAAAAAAATGTATAGAACAAGCACCGGAAAAGAAGGACGATGATAGTTGTTTTCCAAACTAAAGGTGCTCGAGAACAATGTATTTTCAACCCTTATAAATGTTTTACCATTGAGAAATGGAAAGAAAAGGGAAATTGGAAAAAAGAAAACACTATTCTATTACAAGTTAGGAATGTTAAATATTGGACCGACGCCCTTCGACCCAAGGCAGCGAGCCAGCCTTAAGGCTGTATCAACTCGGCAGCCAGGAAGTGTAGCCCCTGCCATGTGAAAACAAATAAGCAAACTCCACTCAACAAAAAAAAAAAAAAGCATTTGCCATGTGGGAAAGGTAACAGGAGAAAGTAGACACTACTATTTTTTTTTGTAAGGGCCGAAGTACCACCCAAAACCGGCAGTGACTAGGGTACAGCCAATAGCAAACACAAAACTCAAACCATAATCACAGCCACAAGAAGCTAAAGAATAAAGGGAGACAGCCGCAGAAGCCTGCACTCCAGCTCAACGGCCTCTGCCCCATCGTACACCATACAACAACAGAGATGAGCAGCGAGAGACAGAGGCTGCAATAAGGCAATAAATGAGGAGGTACAAATGCATTTAATACACGAGTAAACCCCTGCGTTGGTGCAGAGAAAACAGCCAACACATAATCAACCAAGGACTCCCTTTCTGCCCAAACAATCAGCTTTCGGTTATACCCTTATATATAGCATAATCCACTCGGTCTCACCCTCTCTCACCACCACATAGCAAGATAGTGAGTAGAGAGTGAGAGAGAGACAAGTCTAGGAGCAAGATTTAGAGTGGTGAAAAAGAAGGTAACCTCCATATCCCTTTCTTTTCCTCAAACTCAAGCATGAACCACAACATCACATAGAGACCTCATTTAGCATGCTAATCTCCAAATGAACCAACGGAAAGAAACAAGTATAAGGAGAATTAGGAACCATCCTCCATAGTGTAAACAAAGGAACCGAAACATGGCTGCCCTTTTTCAGGGTCCAAATGGCGGATACATTTTGCCATCACGGATTCACTTCGATTTTCGCCGGCTAGAAACGTTGGCCGTCGCTGAGAGTGAGAGATTGAGCGAGCTGGAAGTGAATTCGCGAGTGGAAAGTGAGGTCTCTGCCGTTTGGGCTGGAATTTGTGTCTACCCGAAACACGCGAGAGCGTGTCGCGTGTTTAGTTAAACACGTGATAGCCTGATGCGTGTTTAGTTAAAACACGCAAGAGCTTCAAGCGAGTTTAGTTAAACACGCGAGATCGCGTCTATACCATGTCTGGAAACTTTGTTTTTCAGGGTCCAAATGGCAGGATACATTTTTGCATGGCGTCCTTTCTTGGAATTTTGCCCCCTAAGCCTAGAATCAAAAATTTATTCGATGCTGCCATTAACTAAACATCTCAATGCAACTCTAAACTTGCAAATAACAAGGGAGATTAGGATAGGCTAGAAGGGACTTAGCTTCGGCAATAGAACGGTCCGGAACAGAAGGCGCGACGAGCAGCTGCACCTGCCCGATCGCCACGCGACGCCGAGCAGGTTGGAGCCACATCGCGGTGTGACGGAAGAGGAGCTGGGAGCGGAGGAAGCAATAATCGCCAATAGGAGTGGCTCGACGGCGAGTCGCTGACGGCGGAAGCTCGGGGGGACAACGGCGACCCCTGCTGTGGAGATGGCGATGACCACGCCGCGAGGAATTGACGACGGCGGGACCGATCGCAACGAGGCACGGAGGCGACGGTGGTGGCCGACGGGCGAGGCGTAGTGGTGTCCGATGCAAGCACGGATTTCTCTCCCTAAATCGGGGACTCGAAAGTGATGCGAGTGACGGGAATGGTAGAAACAGAGGCAACACCGCGAGAGATGGTGGCGCGCCCCGTGAGTAGCGATGAGGATGACGACTCGGCGGCGACCACTGAGGGGAAGAAGAGAGAGGAGCGGCTAGGGTTGAGGTTTAAAAAAAAATGAAGAAAAGAAATGAGGGAGGGAGAGAGAGAGAGACGGGTTGGGGGTAAAAATTGGGCCATATTATTTTTAAGATTGGGCCTTTCCCCCTTATTTTTTTGAAGTGGGCCTGGGAGGTTTTCTTTTTCTTTCTACAAATAGGCCAGCGTTTTTTTTATGTGTGGGTTATTATATTTTAGTTTGGTTGGGCCTTTAACTTGATGAAATAAATTGTGGAGATGTTGGCCAATCTAAAATACTACTACGACAAACATTGAAATAAATTATGGGCCTTCCTAATATTTTACCAATTAAATGATAAGTAGCCGCCATTTAATTTCACGACATTAAAGATAAAAATTCCGGGATTTAACTAATACACGAATAAATCGGCAAATCCCCGAATAAATTTAATCGTTTGATTTAATCAATAATTAAAGATCTTAGGGTATTTAGGAAAAGAGAAAATAAAAATAATCACACGCTTAGGAATGCATGCACGCTAAATAAATAGTTGCTCAAGTCTAATTTAAGTATACTTATTGTTTATAAAGGGACGTCGTCGCACGTCAAGTGAGACCAAGTCGAGGGACACTTATTTGAAAGCTTAAGCAAACGAGGTGGGCTTTTCTTTCAAAACGTGATTTTATGTGAAAACGTGAACATATTTTGAATGAGTTGTCATGCCACGTTTTATGTTATGATTTCCTATTTGTTGGCTATGCCAAATATGTTAAATTGAATTCGGGTCCCAGTAGGGCCGCAAACCCTACTCGGACTAGTGTACACATATGGGACTGTGTGCTAGCTTTTGAGTTGGCCGGTCCAGTGACCGTCGTGGAATGTGGCCACATTCCCGGTTCACATACGATCAGATATGGTATATGATGTTTATGTAATTGCGCAATCAATTTTATGAAATGAAAGGAATTTAGTGACTCGGTCCTTTTTAAATAAAACCCCGTGTTCACTCAATTGTGGCTGACAAATTAAATGGAACTTATTTTTGGCACTATGCTCACTGAGTATATCAAGTACTCAGCCCTGCATGTTTCTTTTCTAACGTGCAGGTTGAACGTGTACGATGAGGCGAAGGTGTTGGGAAATGACCATTTATAAGTAGTTAGGTAGCCCAAAGTAGTATGTCTTCATACGTACTATTTTGTCTTTGACTCTTCCGCTGCAACAGGATTATGTACTAGGAATTATGAACTCAGTCATTATACTCTGATTTTATTTTGACTATGTACCATTTTCGTCTTCAGAAATAAATGTTTTGAGTTTGACTTATCCCTTATGTTGATCCTTTCTATTTGAGACTATTTTAGTCACGTTATAGCTGCGCTCGCTATCACTAGGGAGTTGTGGTCGTGACAATACCCAAATCAAAAGGACTTCTATTGTGGGACAACGGGAATATCTATCTATTTATTTGAAGTGGCGTTTTATATTTTTTTTATTTGTTCTATAATATTAATAGACACTCCTTTTATTGTGGTACATTTCGTTAAAATAATACACTAGTTTGTTTTTATTTTTTGTAACGTTATTATCTTTGTTTAGTTCCATTTATAATATTTTAATTTTTATTTCGTACAAGTGTGTATTATTATAGTATAAACTATAAACGAAAAATTCATTAAAGTTGGAATATATTAAAAATCAGTAGAATGAAAAAAGTTTAAAACTAGTAGGTCTTGCAATAAATTACAAGTAGAATTATATTTTGCAGAAAATTATTTGTAAAGTTCATGACTAATAATGAGCTTTATCAAATGCGCACAAGAGCACTTATTAAGTTTGCTTAGAGCATCTCCAGTGGGCGGATGTCCCACTCGGACATCCACTAGGACATCCCGAAAACACCTCCCGCCACGTCACTAGGACTTCCCATCCCACTGCCACGTCACTAGGACATCCCCTTCACAATCCGCCCTTCCCATCGCCCTTCCCACTAGGACTTCCCGCAATAAAAAAAATCACAAATTCACAAATAAAACAATTTACGTTTACGGAAATAAAATTTCAACACGAATACGAATGGGAAAAATTAATAACTTCATTTAAAAAAAACATACATGATTTGAAAAAAAAATTACATAGTAATAAAACAAAAAAAAGTACTAACATCAACGTCAACCCTTCCGCGTCCAAACCTCTTCGATAATATCGTTCTGAAGTCGAACAGGGGCATCTGTTTGCCGCATGTCGGCAAATGCACGCATCCGCTCGACCTCTCCATGAGGTACCCCCATATTCACATTCGCGGTGGCCACGCCGTGACTTGGACCTGCACCCGTATCATCTTCATTGGTCCACTGAGTCAGTTCCGCACCTTCATTTTCGACAATCATGTTGTGCATTATGATACATGCGTACATGACAACGCCGATGTTGGGAATATACCACTGCCGTGCAGGACCCTTGACTACCGCCCATCGACTCTAGAGCACACCAAATGCCCGCTCCACATCCTTGCGCGCTGCTTCCTGACGGCTCGCAAAGTATGACTTATTTTGTCCGAGCGGATGCTTGATTGTCTTCACAAAGACTGGCCAGTTTGGGTATATCCCATCCGCTAAATAGTATCCCATATTGTGCTGGTTGCCATATAAAATTCAACGAGCCGTATATATAGAGTTTTAAAAAAATTAAAAAAAATTTAAAAATCGGACGTCCGACCCGGACGTCCGACCCACGCCACAATGGTGGACGTCCGCCCGCCTGTCGCGCCGACGTCCGAGGACACCCGACGTCCTCACGGGACGTCCGTATCCGACCTCCCTGCCATAATCGGACGTCCCGGTCGCCCGTCGCGCACGTCCGACCGGACGTCCGCCATTGGAGATGCTCTTATATTCCTTTTATTTTATTTTTTCTTTTGACCTAGACAGTAGAACCAATTCGCAGGTCTCCTGAATTTTAGCCTAGCACACCAGCTCAACTTTTCCGTAGGGCATAATTGTCCAATAAAGCTCTCTGTCCGGACTTCGGACTATATAATATTTTCTATATCTCATAAAAATTACTCCATTCGTTCCCCAATAATTGTCCACTTTGATTTCGGTACGAGTTTTAAAAAATATAAACGAAAATAAATTGAAAAAGTTAATGGAATGAGTTAGTGGAATATGAGAGTCGTATTATTACACCCTTTGTTCATTACTAATAAACTTTCTACTTTATCATTTTTATCCGGCTACTAATAACTCCTTGTTTGCTTTTGTACGGTAATGGATCTCCCACTTCACTAACTCTATCTCATTCACATTTCATTATAAAACTAATATATAAAATTAGGACTCACCTGCTAATTTTTCGACCCACTTGTGCCTGGTCAAATGTGCTCTTGTATTGGTGGACGAAGGAGTATTTGTTTTTATTTCGTTCGTTTCATAAAAAATACTAGTCTTTATCCATTTATGAAAAATTGCTCTCTCTAATAAGGTGGGGTTAATTCTCTATAGGCAATACTTCAATAACTTTTTTTTTGTGTATATCTCATATTTTACCAATTATGTATTAGAAGTCGTATTATCTATATTTTTTTGAGACTGAGGGAGTAAAATTTAAAGAACACATAATTAATACAAGTAACTTTAGTCCTTCCTTTATTTAGATCATCTCCAATCTATATCTATGCATGCATAAAAGCCGAGTTTTGGGCAGAAATGTAAAATATTTATGAATTTTGGGTAAATTTAAATAAAAAATTGTTCATGCCGACTAGGATTTGTAACGGATCATTTATCTTGATAGTTAATTATTATATTTTATAATATATATAGATGAATTGGGTTATAAATGTGATATCTGAGACATTAAATTGTATTTTCATGAGAAGAAGGTTGTTTGTGTGCTAAATATGATTATAACGGGTTATTAAATAATTGTTAATTATATTTATAATATGTAAATTTATTGGTTTTATATGTGGTTTGTAACAGTAGTATGTTTTTCTGTATTCATGTTTTAAGTTAGAATTTGAAATGAAATCAAGTTTTGAAACAGTAATCTTATTCAAAGAGCATTAATTTAAATTCAAATTTGATTTTAATAATTAAAATACATAAATTTTGGTCTATAAATACCAACATCCGTGCTTGTTAGAATACAGTGTACATAATTGGAATTTAATTGCAAAAGAAGAAAGAAATGGGAGAGAGCTACTTCTCTTTTACGCTGACCTTAACTCGTGTAGGAGTTGAGAACACAATTTGAAGCCAAGACCTACATTGCGATTTTAACAAGTCGGATCATTGGCATCTTGGAGAGACGAAAGATAAGGGGTTGTAAATGATGAGTGAGACTGATAAAGAAGATGCTGAGGTCGACAACGAGCTCTCATTTGCTAGTTTCTTATCCACTTTTTCATTGCCTATCTGTTTCCATTATTGATTTTCTTCCACAAGACAATTTTTTTTCAATATGAATTATGATCTACTGTCTAGCAATATTGCATAGGTCATCAAAGTGATATATATATATATATATATATAGGGAGATGATCAAAATAAGTATGTGTTTAAATCCAGAAATGCAGACCAAATCTCAGCCATAGGATAGATGATCTAATGGTCAATATTAACCAAAAACACGGAAGGTCATAATTAAGCAATTTAGGTCATATTATAATATTTGGATTTAATGTCATACTAAGATCGTTTTAGGTCATGCTTTGTTAGCATGACCTACCAATTACCTAATTATGACCTAAAAGTGCCCTAATTATGATATTGTTCTGCGTTTCTGTATTTAAATCCAGTTTTACATAGATCAAAACCCTATATATATATATATATATATATATATATAGGGATGTATTCATTTCTTTTTTCCATATTTTCTCCTATTTCCTTCTTGATCTCAGCCGTTTATTTCCTCCATCCTGTGGCCCAAATTATTGGCTTTAACCATTAAATTTAATTCAATTAAAATCCGAAAAAGTCAAAATAGGTAAACACTAAATTGGTGGTTATGGAAACTTCCATGATTTCCTCATCTGAAGATCTTGGCATTTTTTTTATTTTCACACGCTCCAGACGTGATTGTCTCCATAATCCATCTCTGCACTTTTTTTTCGTGTAAATCCTCAATTCGGTCCCTCTTTCCTCAATTTCATCGGAAACCGCATGGATGTGCTGGAGATACGGTTTCAGAATCCTCCGCTTTCCTTCTTCCTAATCCTCAGCACGAAGCTCCGGCTACCGCCGTCTCTCTCCACTCGATTCAGCCACGAGACTCTCACGCCGAGGAAATAGTCGTGGATCGTCTGATTGTCGTCGAGCAATAAAACGATGTTGTTTGATTTTTTTGCCGGCGTAGAGGTTGGTGAAATCGGAGTCCTCGAGCGACGGGAGGGAGGTGAGGTAGAGCGAAACGCGGCGGTAGAAGAGGTTGAGCTGGTGAGTTGAACGGTTCAACTCGGGGACTTTGAAGTCCTGGTGAACGTGAACTCGGTCGTCGATCCACATAATGTACACATAATGTACATATTGTATAGTATAATGCGTAGTTTAGTTTCTGTAATGCATTATTTGTGATATGTAATGAACATTTATACTGACGCGTTTAATTAAAGTTGTGTCGTGTTTCGATGTTTGGCGCACGTTTCTTGTTTTCCCTAAGGGTTTAACAAGCCTAGGGGCTAGGGTGTATTATATTATAAGTCTAAAAAACGTTGTCCAAATACATGAGCTGCAGTAATTCGTCTGGGGTTGCACATAATGTATATTTTGTATAGTATAATGCGTAGTTTAGATTCTATAATGCATTATTTGTGATATGTAATGAACATTTATCCTGACCGGTTTTTAAGTTGTGCCATGTATCGTTGTTTGGCGAACGTTTCTTATTTTCCCTAAGGGTTTGACAAGCCTAGGGGCTACTAGGGTGTAGTATGTTATAAGTCTAAAAAAAGTTGTCCAAATACACGAGCTGGAGTAATTCGTCTGGGGTTGCACATGCATAACGCATAGGTATATTTTAAAACAGATATACATAATGTACATATTATGTAGTGTAATGCGTAGTTTTAGTTTCTGTAATGAATTATTTGTGATATGTAATGAACATTTATCCTGCCCCGTTTCATTTAAGTTATGCCGTGTTTCGATGTTTAGCGCACGTTTCTTATTTTCCCTAAGGGTTTAACAAGCCCAGGGCTAGGGTGTAGTATGTTTTAAGTCTAAAAAACGTTGTCCAAATACACGAGCTGCAGTAATTCATCTCGGGTTGCACATGCATAGCGCGTAGGTATTTTTTAAAACAGACATACATAATGTACATTTTAGTGTAGTATAATGCGTAGTTTAGTTTCTGTAATGCATTATTTGTAATATGGAATGAATATTTATCCTGACCCGTTTAATTTAAGTTGTGCCGTGTTTCGATGTTTGGCGCACGTTTCTTATTTTCCCTAAGTGTTTAACAAGCCTAGGGGCTAGGGTCTAGTATGTACGACAGCAACCACGGATGCATAAAACAGGATAAATATTGCATTCAAATACCCAAATAATGTACAGAATCACTCAAGTAATGAACATACAAATATTGCATTAATTCTTAGACTCATGTACAACAACAGTCTAACGATGCATAAAACATGATAAATAATGCATAGAAATAGCTAAATAATGTACAAATATTGCATTCACTCTTAGACTCATGTACAAGTTCCGTGACGGCTTCCTTCTGCCGTGGAGTTAAACTCTTTATACAATTCAGAAACTCTGTAGGGGTTCGTCGACAATACAGATGGTCGACGTTCCTACCCCTTGGTTTCCTATCCTCCGTCTCATCCGGAGCTGTACTAGTCCCGGCCTCTGATAATCGCTCCCGGAATTTCTGGGCAATTCCTGCTGGCAGTATATCATCGACCGCCTCTTCGATGTCCAATCCTAGCTGCTTTGATGTTGTACAACATACAGAATAATAACATACAATTAGTTACATAATGTACAGACTGAATAAAATAATGTGGACAGTTATACTGCATTCACTTATACACCCTTGTACAGAAGCATCAAAATAATGGCTAAAAACTGATACATATTGCATTTTAATAATCAAATATTATTCAGAATAAATCAACAAATGCACCATGAATATTGCAATCACTCATTGTGTCATGTCCAACAGCAGTCACATAAAGCATAAACCATGATAAATAATGCACTAAAATAACTAAATAATGTACAGATCCGGTCTAGTAATGAACATACAAATATTCCATTGACTCTTTGACCCATGTACAACAGCAGTCACATGATGCATAAAATAGGATAAATAATGCATAGAAATAGCTACATAATGTACAGATTCGATCAAGTAATGAACATACAAATATTGCATTCACTCTTTGACCCATGTACAACACAAGTCACATAATGGCTAAACCATGATAAATAATGCATAGAAATAGCTACATAATGTACATATTCAATCAAGTAATTAACATACAACTACTGCATTCACTCATTGACCCATGTACAACAACATGCCTATAATGCCTAAAACATGATAATTAATGCATACAAATAGGTAAATACTGTACAGATTCAGTTAAATAATGCGGCCATGAATATTGCATTCACCCAGTACTTCATTGATATGGATTAGGACACGACGAAGGACCCGTTGGATATATTGATCCAAGAACCCCACGTATAAGGTTTGGCAGCAAACTCCCTTGATTGATAATCTGGTTTGATCCACTTCCAGAGCTTGGAAAACCTTGACACGTTGGCTATATGATCAGCCAAGAACCTTGGTATGATTGAACGCCACAAGAACTTGCTCAAAGTATCTTGATAAGTTCCAAACAAGTGAAAAACTCTACAAAGAGAATTCAACTCACAAGACAAAGTCTATTTTCGTATTTGATCAATGGTGTCCTCAAATGACATGCTTACAAGCATATTTATAGGCTAGAATGGACTCTTGAAAATCTCATATCATTAGTACAACTTAAGACACTTAAAATGACTCATAATAAAAGAAAAGTAACTCCTAAACCTTTGGTGTAACTCTAGGACATCTAAAGTCACTTATTTAACATAAAATGTAACTAAAAAAGACCCTTCATTTTGACTACTCCAACTTGGACAAAAATGCATCATGTATCATCAATTTGGGCCTCCAAAATGTGATATGTAGTGACTCCAAACTTAATGCCTTGGGCTGCCCACTAACTTGAATAATATTCACCACTTGGCCCAATGTAGAATGGTCTTGGAATTGGGTTTTTATTTCAGCAACTAAAAGCAACATGGACTCCTTTATCATCTTAGCTCTAGCTCTTGTAATTGGCCCACTTTGAATGATCAATGGATACATCTTGTTGTCCTTGTAGATCAGCTCGGGTGTGTCTCCATCATTCCCTTATTCTTCAGGAGGATTCGTCCTCGAATCTAATTCACCAACATAAGGAGATAAATCAGAAACATTGAAAGTAGCACTCACATTAAACTCACCAGGTAAGTCTAGTTTGTAAGCATTATCATTGATTTTTGCAATAACTTGGAATGGTCCATCTCCTCTTGGCTGCAACTTGGACTTTCTTTTCGAAGGAAATCTCTCATTTCTAATATGCAACCAAACCCAATCTCTCGGCTCAAGATGACTTGTTTCCGACCCTTGTTGGCTTGCTTTGCATATTGTTCTGTCCTCTTTTCAATGTTGAGTCTTACCCTTTCATGCAATCTTTTCACCATTTCAGCCTTAGCTTTTCCATCAAGACTTGCATGTTCTTCAATAGGTATTGGAATCAAATCTAGTGGACTCAATGGATTAAAACCATACACAACTTCAAATGGAGAAAAGTTAGCAGCAGAATGAACACTTCGATTATAAGCAAATTCAGCAAAAGGTAAGCATTCCTCCCAACTTTTCAAGTTCTTTTTAACTAAAGTTCGTAGTAATTGAGACAAATTCCTATTAACTACTTCAGTTTGTCCATCAGTTTGTGGATGACAAGTAGTAGAAAACAAGAGTTTAGTTCCCAACTTATTCCACAACACACGCCAAAAATGACTCACAAATTTAGCATCTTGATCACTCACAATTGATCTAGGAACACCATGCAAACGGACAATTTCTTTAAAGAACAAATCAGCAATATGAGATGCATCATCAGTTTTGTGACATGGAATAAAATGTGTCATTTTTGAAAACCTATCAACAACCACAAAAACTGAATCTCTACCTCTTTTGTTCTTGGCAAACCAACGACAAAGTCCATTGAAATATCCTCCAAGGTGCACTAGGAATTGGTAACGGTTTGTACAAACCATGTGGGTGTGATTTAGACTTGGCTTGCATGCAAGTTATGCATCTTTTACAAATTCTTTCAACAGCAACACGCATTTAGGCCAAAAAAATGTTCATGCAAAACATCCATTGTCTTATGGACTCCAAATGCCCCATTAAACCACCACCATGAGCTTCACGCACAAGCAATTCACGCATAGAACCTTTAGGAATGCACAGTTTATTTTCTCTAAACAAATAGTCATCATGCCTATAGAACTTGTCAAATGCAGCATGCTCACAAGCTAAATAGATAGAAGAAAAATCCGGGTCATTATCATACATTTCCTTAATCAACTCAAAACCAAGCAACTTAGAACTCAAAGTAGTGATCAAAATGTACCTCCGAGACAATGCATCAGCCACAATGTTTCTTTTCCCTTTTTATATTTGATTACATAGGGAAATGATTCAATGAATTCCACCCACTTAACATGTCTCTTGCTAAGCTTACCTTGACCTTTCAAGTACTTGAGAGATTCATGATCCGTATGAATTACAAACTCTCTAGGCCACAAGTAATGCTGCCATGTTTCCAAAGCTCTAACCAAAGCATATAACTCCTTGTCATACGTTGGATAGTTCAATTGAGCTCCTTTCAACTTTTCGCTAAAGTAAGCGATTGGCTTTCCATCCTGCAACAAAACAGCTCATATGCCTACTCCAGATGCATCACATTCAAGCTCAAACATGTTATCAAAGTTAGGCAAAGAAAGATTGGTGCAGTTGTAAGTTTTTCTTTAAGGAGATTAAAAGCATGCTCTTGTTTTTTTCCCCAATAAAAACAAACATCCTTTTTCACAATTTCATTCAAAGGTGCAGCAATTGTACTAAAATCCTTGACAAACCTCCTATAAAAACTTGCAAGACCATGAAAACTTTTAACTTGTGCTACATTTTGAGGAATTGACCATTCTAAAATAGCTTTCACCTTCTCCTTTTTCCATTTCAATCCCATTAGCACTTATAACAAAACCCAGAAAAACAACTTTATCCATGCAAAAAGAACACTTTTTGAGATTTGCATACAATGATTCTTTTCGTAAGGTATCCAACTGCACGCACATGGTTAAGATGTTCATCCACATTTTTGCTATAGACAAGAATATCATCAAAATAAACAACCACAAATTTTCCAATGAATTTTCCCACAACATGGTGCATCAATCTCATGAAAGTACTTGGTGCATTAGTTAAACCAAAAGGCATTACTAACCACCCATATAGACCAAATTTTGGCTGTTTTCCATTCGTCTCATTCTCTAATTCGAATTTGATGATAACCACTTTTCAAATCGATCTTACTAAACACAACAGATCCATGCAATTCATCAAGCATGTCATCTAGCCTAGGAATAGGATAGCGATACTTTACCGTGATTTTGTTGATTGCTCGGCAGTCGATGCACATCCTCCATGATCCATTTTTCTTAGAAACAACAATTACCGGAACAGCATATGGACTCATGCTCTCACGTCATCTTTTCGTCATGATAAATCTGGGAGACGAACCAAAAAATCAGAACCCTATCGGATTTCATCTACATAATGGGTAACTAAACAATTGTAAAATAGAAAATAATTACAAAATCAATTAAAGATCCAACCCTAACCACAATGAATACGAAATAATTATTTAAGAACATCCTGTCCAATAAGATTTTGAAAACCTCGTTTCTTCTGGGGAAATATTTGTGAATCGTCAAGTTGGTGGTGTGGTAGGTGGATAAACGGTGGTTGGACGCAGAAATTAACCTTCTTCAAACCCGACCTCTTCTTCGACTTCAGGAGATGCTCGCACAATAGGGGAATGACGGTTGTAAGGTGAAACATACGACAATCAACGCTCTGTGGAGATTGAAAGTCCCTTGAAGAGGCGGCTAGGGTTTTGATAGTGGATGGAAATTGGGGAGACGAAATGGGGTAAGAGATTGAGGGAGAGTCGTTTGGAGTGAGAAATTGATAGAGTAGATGGAAGGTCGTGGCTATATGGCGCTTAGATTTCGCACCTGCCGTTTTTGGGCGGTTTTGGTACTGTACATTTACTAATTTGCCCATATAATGCACAAATGGGCCCTAATAATGCACAGACGAGATCATTAGTAAGCTACATAATGTATAGATTCGATCAAGTAATGAACATACAAATATTGTGTTCACTCTTTGACCCATGTACAACACAAGTCACATAATGGCTAAACCATGATAAATAATGCATAGAAATGGCTACATAATGTACAGATTCAATCAAGTAATGAACATACAACTACTGCATTCACTCATTGACCCATGTACAACAACATGCCTATAATGCCTAAAACATGATAATTAATGCATACAAATAGGTAAATACTGTACAGATTCAGTTAAATAATGCGGCCATGCACTACTAGAAAATTGGCTTGTATTGACACTTAAAATTGTCACTAGAAAATTACTGTGCTGACACTTCATCTATAATGGCACTTGATGCAAGTGCAGCACCGAGTACCTGTAGTAAGAGGTAATGTGTAGATAGTACACCTATGATGGCACTTTTTATGTTGAAGTGCAGTAACAATATATTATAAAGTGCAGTGAAAAGCTAGTGTGTAGATAGTACATCTATGCTGGCACTTTTTATAAAGTGTGATAAAAAAAGTGTAGTGAGAAGCAATTTTTCTAGTAGTGATGAATATTGCATTCACCTAGTACTTCATTGATATGGATTGGGACACGACGAAGGACCCGTTGGATATATTGATCCAAGAACCCCACGTATAAGGTTTGGCAGCGGACTCCCTTGATTGATAATCTGGTTTGATCCACTTCCAGAGCTTGGAAAACCTCGACCCAGGCCCGGCCCACCAATGAAATGGAGTGGGCTTGGGCTGGGCTTAGCAGGTCAATCGGGCTCCAATTGGGCATTTTTACAAACCCAGGACCGGTCCAGGCCCTGGCCCAGCCTAGGCACGGTAGCATATCAGTTTTACACTATATATTCTTAATTCTTTGATATTTATTTTATGCATACTCCATTATATACTATCAATATTCTTTTATTTTATTTAATATGGTTTTTCCTTTTAAAAATAGTGTATCTTTAATTTGCATAATTATAGAGATTAACTGTTAATGATTTATCTATTAAAAATAGTTCCATAAATATAGTGATTGATTAGGTATTTATGTGTATGTAATATGTATACATATGGATTATGCCTTATTGCATTACGTGTATAGATGCATATGAGTAAAAAGATTGCATATCTTTAATTTATTATTAGATGTATATTATTTCCATAACTATAGTAGTATACTAATACTAGTATATCATGATTCCTAATTTTGTGGATATTAATTTGATTTACAATTACATTTGATTTAATTTTCATAATTTTAGACATTAATCCTTAATTGATTTGCATGATTATAGATAGTAGTTATTAATTGATATTTGTATTAAAATATTTCCATAACTATTGTACTAGTATATTAATACTAGTATATCATGATTCCTAATTTTGTGGGAATAGTGAGATTATATAATATTGGAGGGGAAAACTGATTTATGCATACAAGCGTGTAAATTTTAATTCGTGTAATTAGTCCATAATTTAGTTCCATAATTGTTGTACTTCATAATTCATATCATAGTTTCAAAATTGATTTGTACATGCAAATAAGCAATGCGTTTAGTCTTTCCATTATTTAGTAAACTTGCCCGGCCCAGCCGGCCCACTTACCAACTAGGCCCGGGATCGGGCTGGGCCCATCATAAATACCAAAACCCAGGCCCGGCCTGGACCGTTCCAGACATGGGCCTGGGCTAGGATGGGTCTAAATCTCACCAGGCTTTACCCAGGCTGGGCCGGGCCGACCCACTTGAGACCTCTACTTGGGACATATGTCCCCCCACAAGAAAATGAGGGCAACTCTATGCTACTTTTACCGAGACAAACACTCCATTGTCTCCACAATATATGAAACACAACCATAAATGCATACCTTTACTTGAATTAATCTAATAGATGAAATAAAAAAACCCACTAGATAAAATCTCACAAATGAGATGCTCCATAGGAGTCTTTTAAGATTCAACATTCATCAATAATCTATAGTTTAAAGTCTCACAAATGAGTAAATATAGGTGGAGTTGAAAACACAAGAAAAAGTCTTAAAAATGGATAAATTTGGCAATGCAGTGCAAAACGCCCGCCCGAGCGTTTCCCACGCCACATTTCTCCCAGCCGAACAAGCTCTCTGCCCAAATCGGCAAAACTGATTAAAACACCTGCCCGAGCGTTTTTCCTCCCTCCATTCGCCCGGCCGCGCGTTCTCTCTGGAGTCACCTGCATTTCAGTGCGCGGCTTTTGTAAAACAACCATAACACTATCCACTGGACTTCGATTGAGGCGTGCAAGATAATCACGTTAAGTTCTTTCAAAGACGAAGACAATGAATGCCTTTGGGCAGAGTTTGAACGTCATATCAATAGGCCGATTACTCTTGGAATCCAGCTGTTGCTGAAACCTTTGATGCACGACTCCTCCCATGATCATATCGTACTATCATATTCTAGATGCAGTGGCGGATCCAGGGAGGGCAGGGGGATGCGGTTGCCCCTCTTGGGCCCAGTTACCATGGAGCCTGACGTAAAGTTTCTATAGTCGGGGCCCTCCGCTTCCGACGTCACCTCGAGGAAGAAGGTAATCACCCAGTGTTTTCTTGGGTAGACTTGTTCAAATTCAAGCCATATTAAATTCAAACTAACACTTAAAGTTGAATATTGTAATTTTAGTGGTAGAAAATATGTAGCTAAGAACCTCAATTAAATAAATTATCATACTTTTAGAAAACAATACAACAATATTATTAAAGACTAAAGAGTTTAGATTAGAGATATTTATTGAAATTGTGATTGTCTAGAATACTCCCTCCGTCACACAGTCACACGTTCAGTGGGATAACTAATTTTTGGAATGTTTCACTCTAAATGACACATTTATTTACTTTTTCTCTCTTATTTTATTCTCTCTCTACTAAACTCACAAAATAACACTACATAAAATCCTTCATCGAATAAGAAATGCTCCACTTATAATGGAACGGAGGGAGTATTATTGAAAAATGTCATATAGTTTAGTAGATATTAAGAATGTAGAGAGACTGCGTGGTTTGGATGGTAGAGATAAAATTTTATCTATCTTTTCCTAAATGTGTTCGGTTGATATAAGAGGAAAGTGTATCTATCTAAAGAAGTCATATTTACATCTTAAGCCACCAATGCTACCAACAATGCTACCAACGAATGATATTTAAGAAAATATAGTATACCAAAGAAATGGTGCATATTATGTTTGGTGTTCATTTGAAGAATGTTTTTATGACACCGGGAATGAAACGAAGCACAGTGGTAATTTCGCCCCTTCCATTTTTCGTTCCTGGATCCGCCAATTGGAAAGATAATAAATATGAAATTAAGTACTCCCTCCGAACATAAAAAATAGTCTCATTTGTCATTTTGGGATGCCCACAAAAAATAGTCTCATTTTTAAATCTCACACTTTACCTACATTTTCTACTCTTTCATATTTTATCCACTTTTTTTCTCTCTCTCTCTATCTTACTTTATCCATTTTTCTCATTCTCTTTCTTACTTTTTTTTCAATTTAAAACATGTGTCATCCATAAACGAGACTATTTTTTTTAAACTGAGTATCTAAAGAAATATAAGTACTACAATAGTACACGAATAAATGAAACCCTAATTTTCTAGCCTATGACTCCAAGAATCAGTCTGTTGTCTTCAAATTTCCGTCCACTTGCTTGCAAACACATTTATTTAACTTAAGACATTGAAAATCATCTTCTTCAATGGGCTTTATGGATAACTCTTGAGCCCAAACATTTTGAATTATTCCTAATATTTTAAAAGCAATAGGGAAATTCTTAAAGTTTTAATTTGTTCGCAATTGTTTCATATTATTGTTTTTGGATGAAATTGAATATGAAATGACAGTCAAGAAGGTATACGTGCACATCATAAACAATAAGTTAAATTATGTTATTTGGTTTAATAATATATTACATATAGACAAACAAATTTTTTGGTCTAACAATAATTGCGAATAAATTTAAACTTCATAATTTTTCCGATTGAATTTTAAGTGGTGAAACAGACTAAAATTTGACCAAACATTTTACTACATTTTTTCTTATCTTAACGATGAAATCGAATGTTTAGTCATTTATTTTTATTTTATAAAGATAATAACATAAATAAATATATCAAAGATGAGCGTAATAAAGAAATGATTGATTGAAAAAGTAGAGTTGTAATTGAAATTTTAGAATAAATTGTTGGTGGTAAGAATGGATTTCGTTCTAGTGCTCGAAAATAATATTCCAAAGCTTTCGTATGTTCTCCATTACTTGTATGGATAAGACGAGTTGTAGACAAGGCATCAAACAAAAATTCTATTTGATTTGTGATTTTTTTGAATCTAGAAAAAAAATACTCCCTCCTTCCCACTTAAAATAATACATTTTTTAGTTTGTCTCAAATAAGATGACACATTTCCTTTTTTAGAAACTTTATCTCTCCAATTAATACACCAAACCACTTTTTCTCACTCCTATTAAAATATTCATATTTATTTCTCTCTCTATTTTAATACTTAGAGCCACTTCTTCTCTCTCCATAATTAAACACATTAATCAATAACTCCTAAAATCTCGTGCCGACCAAGAAATGTGACATCTTAGCGGGGACGGAGGAAGTAAAAAATAGACTAAGATTTCACTTTGAATTTGGCTAAAGAACTAATACAAGTGTCTGTTTTTCCAGATATCTCAATTCATCAAATTCCAAACAAATATCTCCTTTCGATGAATGGCCGAAAGTGTTCATTTAATAGTTATTATAATAATAAATCTAACACTTGTATTAAATAAAAATGGAGGGTTGCTTTTTTTTTATAAAGTTAGTAATATTATGAAAATCGCCGATAAAGTATCAAATTAGTTGTCAAATAGGACGGATTATAGACAATATTTATACCTAGCTAGCTCCAACCCAATTAACAAGCCAACGCATCAAGTTATGGATCAGCTCTACTCGGATTATGGATTAACCTTATTTCATCAAGATAAAAATTTATAATCTTAAATCCCACATATTTTCAAGCAACACTAACATCCCTAATTATATTATTGTGATGTTATTAACAAAGTTAAATATTACTGCTAGAATGCAACAGGTTGGACCGTCAAAATGTAAACTAAAAGAGGAAACTTGTATCGTAAATTTAAAATCAACGCTGCTCCTACATTTCCAATGTATGCATTCTTCCACTACAAATTGTTATATCTTTCCGAGTTCCACAAAAAATAAATAGAAAGAAGTACATGTGAATACCTACAAGATTTCTCCCACGATCCACCTATCTCTCTCTATCTAGTTTTGCACTGCAAAAAAATAAAGATTATAAAATTTTAGTGAAAGGAACAACAGCACTTGGACGATTAATAAATGATACTCATATAGTAATATGGTCATTCAATTCAATCCCATTTGACAAATTAAAAACTCAATCCAATGGAAAAGGAATTAATAGTAGTATTCTATGAGCAGTCATTCAATAAGACGTACTACTAAGCTATTAAATATATAAGACAACAGTGTTTATATATTGTGTAAGCTTAGAGAGCGTTGACTAACCCAACCCAATTAGATTCAGATCTAACAACACCAGACATAATTTTATTCCAAGAGTGCATGTATCATTATTCCGTTGTATAAAAATTTAAATGTGAATAAGAGTTGATCAAAGATGACGAAAAACCCTAATAAAACAACACTTGCACGCAACCATAATCTCTTTTCATTTCACACGAATGCATTGATCACCATTTATGCAAAAAAAATAAGACAACTTGAGTAGAAACGGACAATTCATCATAGTAAAGCAGCATGATATATTCCATTTTGTTAGGTGATACAAGTCCATTTTAGTAGGCTAAACATGGAAGAAATAGGGTCGTTCAGATATAAGGGTACAGTACTATTGGTGAAAAACGTGC
Source organism: Salvia splendens (assembly GCF_004379255.2). Lineage (NCBI taxonomy): Eukaryota > Viridiplantae > Streptophyta > Magnoliopsida > Lamiales > Lamiaceae > Salvia > Salvia splendens. Next base: position 861 of record NW_024599320.1, on the reverse strand, counting down.
AGCTCCTTTTTTTTATAAATAAATACTACGATTAATGGCGTGCCCAGTGAACCATTCAACTACTCACATTGGCCATTAATTGGACAACATATTTTCAGAAGCTTTTTACACCAGGTATATATAGTTAGTAGTACTATAAATTAAGAAGTTTGGTCAAATTTTAGTTAATCAATATCGAAATATTAGATTATGATGTTTCAATTTTCTCAATTATCTCATTTATATGTTGTCTCTTAAGGATGTTCAAAACAACATTTTCATTAAATTAAGAAAAGAAAAAAGAAATACTAAGTACTTATTTTAATGAAACATATATTTTAAACAACATCAAAGATGACATTTTGTTTATAGATGAGAAAAATTGAAACTTTATAATTTAATATTTTAATTCCAAATTTCACAGAATTTGACCAAACTTATGATTTAAATGACTTTTAAATCTAAGAGGATGGTTCATTTTAAAATTAGAACACAAATACCATTCCAGTTAGTAAATACGTTAATATTAGTTGACATAATAAAATATATCAATTAATAACTCAATATCATTTCGTTGATTGATAAATATCATCTAATTAACTGATATAAAGGTTGTCATTTTAACAAAACTTTGTCAAGGGAACACTCCCTTAACCCTAATATATACTACATGTATATATGAACTCCCCAATTTCTAATTCAATTATTGGTAAGTGAAATATACTAGTAGGCCAAGGTATATAATCTGTGTATTTTGATGCTAACTGAAATACTGAATCAATGAGTAATATGTAAAGAAGTAGGGTAGTTGAAAAGGGATGTTAGGGTTTGGGAGTCATGATCATTTCTGAATGTGATGGCTGTGACAAGACAATAATTCTC
>NW_024599319.1:0-19554 GCF_004379255.2 Salvia splendens | reverse complement strand
ACCTTCACTGCAATCTCTCACCTTCTTCTATTTATAAATACACTCATCACCAATCACTCCAAAACCCCTTTCGCAATGCCGCTGCGTTTATTCCCCACCACCATCACCATCACACTAGCATTCTTTATCACCACCATTGCCCGGCCGCCGCCGCTGCTTCGGCGGTCGGAGATGCCGGAATGCGGAGGGACGGGCTGCGGGTGGCGTTCGAGGCTTGGAACTTCTGCAATGAAGTTGGCGCGAGGCCCCCGCATGGGGAGCCCCAGAGCTGCGGATTGCTTCGATCTCACTCAAGGTGACACATTACTGGTCATTTTTAATTTTTTAATATAATATATAAGACTCGACTTAAAAGACATTGATGTGATTTACAGGCACGGATCCCGTAACTCACAAGGTGTCCGAAGCGGACAACAGGTTGGGAGTCGGGACGCCGTTCCCGGGTTTGAGCCCGGGAGCAGTGAACGACCCGGACCTATACGCGGCCGCGAAGGAGCTTTATCTCGGATCGTTATGTGAGGTCTCTGACAGCCCGGAGCCGTGGCAGTTTTGGATGGTGATGCTCAAGAATGGAAACTACGATACCCGATCTGGGCTGTGCCCGGAGGACGGGAAAAAGGCACCACCGTTTAAGCCAGGAAGGTTTCCGTGTTTCGGGAAGGGGTGTATGAATCAGCCGACCTTGTACCACCAGCCTACCGGGTTGTACGAGGACGGGACGTTGTTGAGAGGCGGATTCAACGGGAGTTACGACAAGAGTTCGAATTCCACCAATGCTGGTTCTTATTATGAAGTTGTGTGGGAGAAGAAAGTTGGGAGTGGGAGCTGGGTTTTCAATCATAAGTTGAAGTCTTCTAATAAGTATCCATGGCTTATGCTTTACTTGAGAGCTGATGCAACAAAAGGATATTCTGGGGGTTACCATTATGACACTAGAGGAATGCTCAAAATTGTAAGAATTTTGATTTTTTTTCCTAAACCAATAATGATATATTGATTGTGTTGTGATAGGTAGGTAGGTAGGTGTAGGTGCATTTGTCACGATCAATTACAAAGAAGAATAATTAGTTAGACAATGATGGTGATTGTTTATTGCATTGCAGCTGCCAGAGTCCCCAAATTTCAAAGTGAAACTGAGTTTGGACATCAAGAAGGGGGGAGGTCCGAAGAGCCAGTTCTACCTGATGGACATAGGGAGCTGCTGGAAAAACAACGGCGCCCTGTGTGACGGCGACGTGGAGACCGACGTGACCCGGTACTCGGAGATGATCATCAACCCGGCAACTCAGGCGTGGTGCAGCCCCACCAACATCGGCAACTGCCCCCCGTACCACATCACCCCAGACGATACCAAGATACACAGAAACGACACTGCCAACTTCCCTTATGGAGCCTATCACTACTACTGCGCACCTGGTAACGCCAAGCACGCGGAGAAGCCATACAGCACCTGCGATCCCTACAGCAACCCGCAGGCGCAGGAGCTGGTGCAGTTGCTTCCTCACCCCATTTGGAAAGACTATGGCTACCCTACCAAGCAGGGTGACGGATGGGTGGGAGACGGGCGTACCTGGGAGCTCGATGTTGGAGGCCTTTCCGGCCGGCTCTACTTTTATCAGGATCCGGATACTACTCCTGCAAGAAGAATATGGACATCTCTTGATGTGGGGACTGAGATTTTTGTTAGTAATCAAGAAGAAGTTGCTGAATGGAGTCTCAGTGAGTTTGATGTCATTCTTACTTGATCAACAAAATGTATCATAGCATTAGCAGAGCAACCAAAACTAATTAGCACTGCATACAACATTATTTTAAAAAAAAAGTAAGCAAGCAAGCTTGCTTTTCCTCAATATAATTATTTTCCGCCATAAAGCCACAAACAACATCATCTGATATATTGATATTCTAGTTATTTCTCTAGCTAAATGTTCGATCTTGAAAGCATCTGTCAAAACATGAAAAACCACCATCAATATCTAACAGGAGGTGGTTGCCAAATTGCAATCTCAGACCAACTAACTTATCTTTTAGGTCGGGCAAATCTATTCGCAGTAGAATACAAGATTAAGCAGTTGCGGGTCGAAACATGGATCTTTGGTTGGTCCCAGAGAATCTGCAACTGCAAATGGAAGGTAGTAAAAGCCAGTTTAACTCTTCGGTTGCTATGTAGAAGTGAAAGATGCAATGGCATCCATTTCTTGTTGCAAGATGAGAGCATCAACAAATGTGTCTAGATCCTCGCCCTCCATTATATCATCTATTGCGTGACTAGTGATGCCAACTCGATGGTCAGTTACACGACCTTGAGGGAAATTATATGTGCGGATGCGTTCTGATCTGTCGCCACTACCAATCTGTTGAGTGCAGAAATTCACTATCAAAAATATGCATAATGATCTTCTATCAATAGGCCAATGCTTCAAATTAATAGCCTTCAACTTGAAGACAATCATTACCTGCTCTGTTCTAAGTTTTGAACGATTTGCATCAAGCCGAGTCCTTTCCAACTCATATAACTTCGCACACAATACTTTAAGTGCTTTGGCCTTGTTCTGAAGAAACAATAAGTAAACGAGAAAATCAGACTCAAGTAATCAAGAGGCATGAATCAGATTCAAATCCGGTGGCATGTGACAATCTTCATAAATTTATCATTCTTAACATGAAAACATGTCTAAAAGATTTGTGAATATTGAAGCAGAACCTTATAGTATAAGTAAAATGAAAAGGTACATTAACTCACTACTAGTAGTATTTTGGTTCAGTATATAAGCGAATACAATATTTTCTTCGTAGAACAAAGAGAAAGTGCAGTACATAATTTAATGGATTGTATAATTATGTTTCATGAAGTTGCAAGCAGTACCAAATAGATCAGTTCCACTTGTAATACAACCAGTTGGAAAAGAAGCTTGAGAAAATGAATGCTTCTAAACTTGAAACTTATGTCGAACAAAGCTACTCAGACCACCTAAAACTCAAAAGTGAGAGATAAATGACATAATTCTTTCTACAGTATATAAGTTATTCAAATTAAAGGAATACTGGAGAATTGAGGATTCATTCCATTAGTATAATATGGTTGCACATGTGTTCAATAAACAAACTCATCATAAAATGCATAACAGGGTAGTGCACATGACAAGCAGTCTATACATTATCATGCCATTTATCCAAACATAAATTGTATTAACTGACTGTCTTATTAGATGACCAAATCCTCAGTAGTTAGTGCCAATCATTTTTAAGCAAACAACTAAGAATTTTTAGAAGGAATCCAGCTATGCCATTACTCAATGGCACAATTACTGCTGGGTAATATTATAACAGTCCTATGGGAAAGAAGAATTAGCAACTGCAAATAAGATTTCGTGCCTGATGTTGGGATCGCTCATCCTGTATGGCAACTACTAAACCAGTTGGTATATGAGAATCCTGACGGCACTATCAGTGGTGTTTACACTCTGACCACCTGAACCACCAGACCTGTATGTATCAATTTTTAGGTCTTCATTCCTGATTTGGACATCCACCTGCAGAAGGTTCAACAGCACAGAGAAGTAGATAAACATGAATGCAGACTCAAATTAGTAGGCATTAATGTCTAATGATTTGAAAAGTGTCATTCTTAATATGTTTGCTAACATTTTTGTCACATGTGGGAACATAACTTTAAATGGAATGGATTAGCACCTGATCTGCTTGAGGAAGAATAAAACAGATACGGCACTGGTATGAACTCGCCCAGATTTCTCAGTCATCGGAACTCGCTATAAAAGAATGGTATTCATATCATCCGAAGACAAATAAATCAAAATGCAGATAGATTTTGAGTTGAAAAACCTGCACTCTATGAATTCCACTCTCAAATTTCAGCTTTCCATAAACATCAGCACAGAGATTGCGGCACTAGCCTCCTGAGGAATCATAGAACATTTCGAAGAACAATAGCGTGTGACGCTGAAAATATGAAAAAAACAGTCGTAGGCAACATGGAATCTAAAGGATACTCGACCAACCTTATAACCTTTAATGTCGGATTCTGCCACACCAAGAACTTCAAACCTCCAACCTTATTCTGTGAGTACTTCTCATACCTAAGTGTTTGAATGATAGAGTCGTGAAATGAAAGAAAAATAGCACTTGAAATATCAATCAAACCACAAACAGGAGTGTACATTTTAAAGATATCCATCGCAAATAAAGAAGCCTCTTCCCCTCCAGTTCCTATAGCAAACTTCAAGAGTAATTAGGACAACGTACGGAGCTTCAAAAGCATGAACCAAGAAGAGAGCACTAAGAATCTAAAATACAGATAAGCATTGCCATTTATAACGTCTACCTGCTCTGACTTCCAGGATGCAGTCACGTTCATCGACATCATCCTTCGGTAGTAATGACTTGAGCAGCATATACCGCAGACGCTCCTCTTCTTGAGAGGCCTGCCCCAATTCATCAGCAGCCATTTCACGCATGTCTTTGTCTTCATCAGCTTCGTCAATCAGTGATTTTAGGCCCCCAATCTCCTGCAAAATCAGGAACATAGATAAGCTCTACTGTACACAACGAAGAAAATGAACACAGTGATAATACCTGCTGCTTCTTTCTCAATTCAGACACCACATCAATCGTATGCCGGAGCTTCTTCAGCTCTTTGTTGGCCGTCGAATACTCTTCGGGCGAGGCATCCGGCTGTCTTTCACAAAAATTAACATTTTTTATACAGAGGAATTTGATCAAACAGATGATAGGAGTGAATGAAACAAGACAACACGCATATATGATATATCACCTGGTTGAGAATCGCCTCTAATTGAGCATGTCGATTTTCAATAGCTGATAGTTTGTGTTCCATGATGTTGATGAGATCGTTGGAGAGTTGGGGCTGGGATTGGGACAGTGCAGCTCTGGCGGAGTAGAGACGGCGGAAGAGTGTTTTCGCAGTCAGGAGGTGGATACGGCGGTGCTGCGGCGGCGGCCGGTAAACAATTATGGGGCGATTGAAGAAATGCGAGTGAAATTCATAGAGTTTCGATTTCCAAAATGCTGCTCGTTTGCTCATCGTGATCCGTTTGAATAAATTTTCGGTTTTCCTACTTCAAAGCAAACCACTTAAATATCAATTCTCTTGTTGAATATTAGAGCATCCACAATAGCGCCTAGCGCACCGCCTAGCCGAGCGTCGGCGCTAGGCAGTGCGCTAGGCGAACTATTGCAGCCGCCTAGCCGATTTCGCGGAAAAAAACCGCCTAGCGCTCGGCGGTTCCGCGGCGCTAGGCGGTGCGCTAGACGATCCGCTAGGCGCTATTGCAGCGTCCGGATCGCCTAGCGCACCGCCTAGCGCGAATTTTTAATTTTTTTTTATTCCGAAACACTATATATACGCGACTTGCCTGTCATTTTCATTCGCACCACTTGTATTAACGAGTACTCTCTCTATCTAAATTTCTGTACAAGATCAACAACGGTAAATGGATCTCAACAACGAGCCTACTTCATGGAGTAGCGGATCTCAAACTCCCCCGATCCCCGTGGGAGGTGGATGGAGTCAGATGCACCCGAGTCAGATGCACCCATACTACAACATGTACCCGTGGCAGCAGATGATGCCCGGGATACCAGCGGGGGGGAGTCCGCCGGGGGCGTTTCCGGCGATGTCGGGGTGGGCACCCAGTGTCCAGATGTCGGGGTGGGCACCCGGAATGCAGATGATGCCCGGGGGGTACCGGCGACACAGGGGACGCCGGGGGACGTCTATCGCCCCAGTGTTGATTTTTCGACTGGTTCGTCGCACACATCGACGCCAACGGCGGCTGCGCCTCCAGCCCAGTTTGACACTTTCTCCTTCGATGACTTGGGGATAGATCTTTCCGGTATTCCGGATGCTCCCATTCAAACGGGGGGCGCAGGGCGGGGTCGGGGCGCCCCAAAGAAGAAAGGCAAGGGGAAAAGGGTCGGCGAGTCCTCGCAGCCGGGTGAGGACGACAACGCGGTACGGAGGAGGTGGACGGACGCGGAGAACGTCGCGCTGTCCAAAGCGTGGGTGAGTGTTTGCGACGATCCTCTCGTTTCGAACAACCAGAGGATCGTCAACTTGTGGGGCAAGATAGCAGCAGCCTACCAGAGGTTTTGCCCGGAGGGGAGGCCACGCAATGGGGAGGATTGCCGGAAGGCGTGGGACCGAATCAGGGTTGCGGTCTCCCGATTTTCGGGCTTGTACACCAACGCCCTCCGCATGATGAGCAGTGGGCAAACTGAGGACGACTGCAGGAGGATAGCGGAGAAAGCCTTCCCCCTGAAGGGGGTGTACAAGGACTTCACCTACTGGAACTGCTATCTTGTGCTGAACGACTCCGAGAAGTTCCGAGTAGGTGTCGACTCTGGCTGGCCGAAGAAGCAACGGCTGAACTATTCCGGTGATTTCAGCGGCAGTAGCGGTGGTTCCCATGACCTCCCTGAGACGGCCCAGGAGGTCCCGACCCCTCGTTCGTTTGCTCACCGTACTCGCCCGGTTGGGCACAGGCGGGCTCAACGGGAGGCGATGGGGGTCGCCGGGGGTTCACAGGAGGTCCAGTCGGCATCCCCCCTTGGCCAATCCACAACGGATCTCAAATTCTTCGCGCGCCAACAAACGCGCGCTCAGATGGTCAAGACGATGGCTGAATGGCGGGCGGCAGTGGACCCCGTGGAGAAGAGTTTGCTTCAAACATTGCTCCTAAGCATGCAGGAGGATTTGGAGGCGGCACGGAGGGAAGCTGCCGGGAGTAGAGGCGACGGCGACGGAGGCGGAGGCGATGGTGGCGACAGCGACGGAGGAGACGACGACGGCGACGAGGAGTGAATTATTGTATTTTTTTTAATTATTGTATTTTTTTAATTATTGTAATATTTTTAAATTATTGTACTTTTTAAATTTTTAATCGTATTATTAATGTTTCCCGTATATGTCTCGTAAATTAAATTCCGTATATTGTGTGATTGTTAATTATGTCATTTTATATAATTGTTATTAGTGATGTGGCTATTGATGTGGCTGGGCTATTTATGATGTGGCTAGGCTATGGCTGGGCTATTTATGATGTGTCAGGAGGATTTTTAGTGCTGATGATGTGACAGTGGCTAGGCTATGGCTGAGCTATTGCTGGGCTATTCCTATTGTGGATGACCTTACTACTCCGCTCTAGTTAACTTGTGAATGAACAAAATAAAACAAAATAAAATTGTTTAACAATATTGTTAAACAATTATAATTATAAATATAAATATATTTACATTTAAATATATAAATTTCTATTAATAACAATAATTGATATATGAAATCAGTATAAAATATTACTAATATTAAAATGCTATCAATATGAAATCAATATAAAGTATTTCATATACAACTAAAAAATATTAGGAGAATAATGGTATGCTATAAAATGATAAAATGATAAACTATAAAACAAATTTTTGTTCCCTCATAGTGTAAGCGAAACTTTTCGGCATAAAGTTTAAGAAATGGATGTTGGTGTGTTAAATAAATAGATAAAAAAGTAAGAAAGATAAAAAAGTTATATATGGAAAATGACTAAACTATGAATGAGCTTATCAAACTATAAGGCCCCGTTTGGTAGCTATGTTACGATTAGATAAGAGGATTAATCCGGGTTTATTTGTGCATTTGGTAGTTATGTTAATAAACTTAATAGCCCGTGTTCTGTATCCGGCCCGCACAAAGCCCATTAAAAAATCTATGTTTTGACATGTTATGTAACCACCCATTTTGGTATGTTACATATCAAGGATACCTAGTTAATTTTGCAAAATACATTTATACCCATAATTTAAATTTTTCTAACCCTAATCCAAAACTAACACCACTTCCTCACTCCATCACTTCATAAAACATACGCCTACTTCACAAATTCTTCACTTCACAAAACATAACAACTCTTCCTCACTTCACAAAACATTCTGCCTCCCTCCCTCCATTCTTTCCGGTGACTCAAACATCCGGCGACTCCATTACTTCCGGCGAGACTCCATTTCTCCCGCGACTCTATTTCTGAATCAAGGTTAGGTTTTTTGCAAGTATTCTTCAAGATTTATCTGAAATGTTTGGAAAAAAACCCCTCGAATATCTTGGATTATTTCAACGCTAATTTCTCCAATTTCTAATTGTTATACTATTTCTCCAATCTCTAATTGTGTGACTTCATTATCTCTTGGACACATTGCAGCTCTGTCTGCGTTTTCCTATTTCCAGATTTTGGTAAAACTTGGGCCTCTTGAGCTTGTTCAAGTTTGGTACAGATATTCACAGTACGCCTGCAAAGGATTGAGTTTGTCCGACTCACCATTTCATACTTTTATCCCCAATAGCAACAAAGAATGAATTTTTATTGATGCATATGCTGTTATACCATATTCTGAACTCTATGCATTTGTGAAATTTTCCAAATGCCTTTCTGAATCCTAACAAGATTTTGTCACTCTCTGCATATCCCCACATAGCCAACATACCCAACACTCCAGTCTTTCATATTCTTTCTGTTTCTTGGGTTCTCATCCTTTTCTCGTATGTCTAAAGTAACTTAGTTAATCCCTTAAAAGCTGAATGTGGATGATTATTTTACTACTCTTGGTTGCATCCTCAAAAGAATAGTAGCTGTTATACATTCTGTTTCATTATTTGGAAGCACATTTTGTTTTTTTCTTTATCATAAGCACATTCATTCATTAAGAAAACAGAATCGTCCATTCACAACTAACTTATTCTGCCGGGGTGTGAAGCACATTTGTGACTATGCAAATTATTTTTTTTTGTGCAGACAAGTTTGATTATTGAAGATGAAGCCTATCTTATGTAAAAACTCTTCACTTGAGTCGGTTTTAGAAGAGATAAAAGTGTGATTGTCATATCTGACTCCACGTACCCTGTTAGTGATGGTGGAGGTTCTAAAGCAGTGAAGCATGTTGTGAGTGAAGAGGTAACATCTCCTGTAGGTGCTGCCTTGCTCAAGAGTCGACGCAAGCTATTTACAAGGGAACTAGGCCCGTTAGATGTCGATTCCAAAAATGACAAAGGACATAACTACTATGCGATTGGACCAAAGGAGGAAAAGAAGTACAAATTTGAGGACGTTTACCCACCACGTCCGCGTCAACTCGATGGGAAGAAAGCTAGCAACTCTTATGGTAGTTCTTGTGGTTCTTCAACCCCGATCAAACGTAACCTGTCCAAGTGATGCATGTTTTGATGTTCGCCATCTTTTTTTGCCACACGTCGTAGTTCCATCATGTAGTGTGGTTGCTATCGTTTAACTTTTGCTTGTTGTATTGCTTTAGACATCAGTGTTGGTTTTATCGATGTTGTTGTATTAAAAGACGTCATTTTCCTATTAAATCATGTTATGGCTTTTGTTGAGGTGAAATTGTTGTTCTCACTTTCTTTACATTATATTATATTCTACTTATAATTATGTAATTATCTTCTACTTATACTTACATAGTACTTGAAGAAAATTGTTTTTGGAAGACGTCCTTTTTTATTAATAGATATACAAATTTGTCCATTCCTCCTTGTACATATCCTTATTTTATCTTCCTCGAAAACTCCTATATTTGGTATATAACCACTTTCAAGATGCCCTCTTAAACTGGATGCAATGCTCGAGTGCCCGATTATGTTACTGATGTATTTGTATCAGTAGAGATGGGCGGCGACTTGCTCCGGAGCTTGGGGTGCCTTAACGTATAGAACCCCGATACCAGCAGCACGATCTGCAACGAACGCAATACAGAAGCAAAGTCCCCCACCACACTCTGTATCCTCCCCCTATACTCCTCAACCTATCATACTTCATCCTTAATCAATGATTATGCTCTGATTATTGTCCAAAATAAATCAAGATTCTGGATTCCTCAAGTGCTAAAACAGAAAGAAGTCATTAAAAAAAAAGGGGCAGGTAAGTGCATATGTAGTAGTAGAAGTATTATGCAAAACAAAACATTTCATGGATGATGAAAACGAAATGACAATATCCAAAGTGCTAAAACAGAAAGAAGTCATTCAAAAAAAAAGGCGGCAAAAAAGGCACTTAGTAAAAACAAGTCTAACACCAAAATCTAAGCACCAAAAAGAAAGTGAACCGCCACATAGCTTCAAAAAGCTGTCTCGTTTTTTGCCTTTCAACATCTTCATTTGCAACTTCAATTTCCACGCTTCTCTCGCTTCTCCAGCAAGACTCGCATAACATATGCATACCTAGCATTCTCCGGCAGCCCCATAAAAATATCCAATCGATCCGGTTCCTTCGCAAGCATTTCACACACATCAAACTTGTCATCCATTGAAAGTCCTGGAATATCACCTAAACGATCGAACACATCCTTCCTTGCTTGACTAAGATCAACTTCATACCCGATCCTGGTTGATAGCAATTGCAATCGTGCATTGGCATCTTCATGCATTTTATGTAGAAGGGTGTACATTCTATCCAGCCCATCATCTCCCTTCGCTTTGGTGGAGGAGCAGCCCTCTCGCGTGCACTCCCACTGTCAGTAGCCCTCTCGCGTGCACTCCCACTGTCAGCAGATGCATTAGTCCCCAAGCTCTCACTTACTCCCTCTTCAGTGGACAAACCGTTGAGGCTGAAATCTTCACCAGGGATTGTGTCGGTATTGTCCAAATTCTGTTGTGAATACAATGCATTCACAACATCAATCACGTCCTCAGCATTGCTCCCAGTAGCTCTATCCTTGCCAAAAATTATCTTCCAATCCTCCCAGAAAGGCCATGACCTGTTTCTCATGAAACGAGCATTGCTATCGATCTGTTATTGGAAAATATGGTCCAATTAGTAAAATCTATTAAATCATATTTCACAAGTAAACAAGCAGTAAAAATATACCATCATTATTTGCGTCCATTGATCGTCTTCACAATCAATTTTGAAATCACCATTGTTATTAAAGCCTACACCACTTCGGCCCATAATAGTAACCAAGGAGGAATAATTCTTCTTCCAAGAACAGATCTTTGACTGAACATGAGGATTGACCTTAATATCTGAGGTTGGGAACTCACGTTTTAGGGCTTCTTCAATTTTGTTGAGGTATCCGGATCGAAACCCATTATCAGACTTCCACCCTTGAGCCACAAGCTCCTTCATTGTTGCAGCCAAGATTTCTTCTTCCTTTCCGGACCAACTACGCCTGGTCCTATCACCTCTGTTCCCTCTACGTGCATCAGCCATTTCAAACTGCCACAATGTGAATGAGAAATGCACAAGTTATTTCACTAATAGATAAAAGTAGCTACTGAATTCGATAAACTCCATAAACAACAATGGACAATGGACAGCTACTGCATCAACAATGGACATTTGAACAAATTAATTCGCCTACTTGTTCAGAAGGAAGTGAGAAAACTCACCGGATTCTTCGTGATATGGAAGCACTGCTCAGAAGTGAAGGTAGTGTGTTGATAATACAGAAAGAGCGGCTGTGGCTGTTATTAGGGTAACATAACCCATACTTATAGGAATTATTAGGGCAACATAAGGATAATTAAGTAATTAAATAAAATTAATGAGGATATTTTTGATAATTACAATTTTAATCATTATTTGTGACTTGTTGAACCAAACACTTAAATAAGATAATTCACAATTATCTTAATCTACCAAACACCCAATATATATTTCTTAACTAATTGAAACTATGATAAGTATCATGAATTGTATCATGCCTAGTCGAAACATGACATAGCTACCAAACGGGCCATAAGGAAAAGGAGGGAGTGCATAAATATATAGGGTTGTGATCAATGTCCAACCAATTTTAAAAATCGAACCAGAGACCAAATCAGGGTCATTAGATCTAGTTTTTTTATGAGATGTGTTGCTGTGTAAATTATTTCGGTCATCATTTCAAGCTCATTTTACTTCATTGTATTAGGTTTATTACTTCATTTCGGTACGTAATACCTTGAAATTGTAGTATGTTTTACTTAATTCCAGTAGATTTTAAAATGATTCAACACATGATTCATTCGAATTCATTGATCTATGTTTTTACTTTATTCATTTTTAAAAATGTAATTTAGTTCAGTAAGTTTATTGCTTCATTCAAAAACGTTATTACTCTTTTAAATAGGGGTAAATACATCATTCATACAAAATGTATCACCAATGTTTCAAATTAGTACAAAAAATTTTAAGTTAGCATATATCATACAAAAAGTTTGATTAGTATTTCAAACTAGTCTCTTATGTCAAATAACACTAACACCGTTAATTTTTTCTTATTTTTCATCCTTCGCTCCACTCCATATTATTTTTCTTATTTTTCATCCTTCACTCCACTTCAAAATTTGATAAGTTTTTTGATTGAAAATGGAATTTCATTTTAGGTGTTTATCACGATTTTTATTTCACTAATGCAAGTACGTACTTTTATTCATTTTAGGTGTTCATCACGATTTTTATTTCCAGTAGTATCATGCAAATATGATGTAAACGGTGTTAGTGTTATTTGAAGGAATGTACTAATTTGAAACACTAATCAAACTTTTTGTATGATACTGTATATGTTAACTCAAGACTGTTTGTACTAATTTGAAACATTGATGAAACATTTTGTATGCATTGTGTTATATCCCCATTTCAAATACAATATTACTAGAGTTTTCAACTGGGCCGGGCCCAACTCGATCTAGGCCCAACATGGGCCTGCCTAGGTATGGCCCACCAGTGGAACGAAGCAGGCTGGGCCCGTTAGTTGAGATGGGCTCCAATTGGGCCATTTTATAAACCCAGGCCCAAGACCATTAGAAGACCAACACAGGATCAGGACCAGGCACATATGAGGCACACGTTCTATAATTATTTTTTTTAATGTGATTAGGTGATTAATTGCTAATAATAATATTTATCTATTTATGCATGTCATGTTGTACACAAGACATGTAAATTTTGTCTATATCATGCTTAGAATGGACTCAAAAAGTAACAGTTTAATATCAACATAAGTTTCCAGCCAAATTATGAATGCAAATATTACGTATTCAAACCTTAATATTTGATGGATAATTATAGAATTCTTTAAATTTGTTAGTTAGTTCATATACAGGTTGTTACAAAAATTCAACATCAACTCATATATCATCATCATCATCTACTAACAATATAACAATATTGGTTATTCCTTTAATTATACACATCAAATATATGAAAATATTATTAATACAAAATCAATAAATAAGCTTAAACACATTATTTAAACTTATTTAGTTAATAAAATATAAATATTACTCCACGAGTTATATGTTTTTTTGTGTATATAATATATTTAGCATATACTTAAAACACACAACTAAAAAGCCCGGCCCAACCCAGCCCGCCTCAGACACTAGACTGGGCCGGGCTAGGCCTCAAAATAGGCGGGCCTGGGCTGAGTTAGCCCGGCCCGGTCCACTCAGCCCAGGCCCGGTCCACTTGACAACTCTAGATATTAGTGTCTGTTTAGGCCCAGAACCGCAATATATCGATATGAAACCCTAGTTCCATTTTGAGCAATTACCGTACAACATATATATTTAGAGGTATATTTGCTTCTTCTTTTTTTTGGCTAAAATCTCCGTCTCAATCATTATCCGCGGCGCGATTATTCATAATTGTTTATGAAATTGTTGTTGTCTGATATAGGTTTTTTTATTGCGTTGATCTGGATTGGACTCGATTTATTAATTTAAAGTGCAACCGAAGTAAACCGATGGGGAAGAAGAAGCCTACAGGTCGTTTCGAGGAGAGCGCCTCTGGGCCAAATTCCACGAATGGACCTCCTAAGAGGTAGTATCCGTAGTTTGTTCCCGCAAAAAAAAAAAGTTTCCAGAGAGGGGAAAGACGCCAGAAGCTCACGCGTGTATCCATAGTAAACACGCGTTAGGCTCATGCGTGTTTCAATTAAACACGCGATTTGCTCATGCGTGTTTGAATTTATACACGCGAGAGGCTCAAGCGTGTTTCAATGTATACACGCGATTTGCTCATGCGTGTTTTAATTTATACACGCAATAAGCTGATGCGTGTCTCCCTTGGATACAAAATTCAGTCCAGGCTGCTGCTTCTGTTTTCTGCCTCTCACAGAACGCGAAAACTGCTCTGCTTCGTAGCCCCATTCATCCCAACCAGCAAAAATCGAACCTTAATCCGACATTTAGCTGCTCCCATTCCAATTTGAAGTGTTGTTAGGTAACTTTCTATCCTTTGTTTCGGTTATTATTGGTATATTTTAGTTGAGTATAAGATTTAGGGTTCATGGTGTTTTAAATTTTTTTGTTGAATTTGGTTGAATTTAGAGTATATGATGTTTATCGTACTTATTTTGCAGGTGTGATGGTGTTTGTGAGTTTATATTGGGATGGAAAAATTATTCAGCTCCCAGGTTTGGGTGTTGCTTATGATCCCCTCGTGCAAAATCATTTATTATATTGAATGAAAAGATATCTTATTATCAGCTAGTTTCAATGATATGTGAAAAAATTGGAATTGATTTAGATGCACATACGATTGATTTAACATGGAGGCATCCTGTGGTTTTTAGTGGAGTGGTGAATTATATAGCTACACCAGTGGATGATAATTTGTTGGAGTATATGTTTGCTGAAAATCCACGTCAAATCAATCACGCATCTGTGATGATTATCTATCTCCCAAAAATGGCCCTCAAAGCGCCGAAGATTGAAAGGAGTTATTTCCTCGCCTGCCCACGCCTTGCGAGATATATGACTGTGCTGATAATGCAATACAGAAGGATCTTCTGGTCCATATCGCAACATCCTAATATAATCAACAATTAACAACATTCGACACCAATTTCAATAATTAAACAAAAATTCGACCTCAATTTTAATAATTCACAAATTCATCACAATTCAACACAAACTTCATCACAAATTCATCCCAACACCCAACATTCGAAACCAATTTCAATAATTCGACAAAAATTCGACACCAATTTCAATAATTCCCAAATTCATCACAATTCCATCCAAAAATTCTTCACAAATTCATCCCAACACCCAACATTCGAAACCAATTTCAATAATTCAACAAAAATGGCACGCCAATTTCTATAATTCACAAATTCATCACAATTCAACCAAAAATTTCAACTCTTGAACCCTAAATCTATAACCAACAAAAAATGAAATTAAGGGTAAAAACTTACCTAACAACACTTAAAAGAGATTCGGGAGCAGCTCGATGTCGGATTCACTTCGATTTTCGTCGATTTCTCTTCGTTTTCGCCGATTTCTCGCATGCAGAGGGGGAGCGCTGGAGTGAAGAAAGAGGGCAGAAGCTTCGGTTTTCATCCAAGGCAAACACGCGAGAGCGTGATTCGTGTTTAATTGAAACACGCGACAACGTGATGCGTGTTTACTAAACACGCGAGAGCCTCATGCGTGTTTAGTTAAAACACGCGATAGCCTGACGCGTCTTTCCCTTATCTGGAAACGTTTTTTTTTCGGGTACAAATGGCGGATAAGTTCCTCCATAACGTCCATTCGTGGAATTCTGCCAGCGCCTCTGCTGGGGATAGCGGGGCAGGTAAATCAAATAAGAAGGGGTTTGTGATAGATGATGATGAATACTCTGTCATAACTGAATTATCTGAGGAAACTGTTATTCCTAAAGAGGAGGGTGATGATGCAGCAATTACATTTGGTGTGACAAAAAAGAAGTCAAAGGCAAAGGCAAAAAAGAGTGGAGATAGCAGACGTGCTGGTGTTTCAGATTTTGGGTTGTTAGGAGTAGATGATGATGCTGATAGTAAGGAAACAGATGATGAGGATGAAGCATTAGGCTTGCCTGGCATTTCTTTTTCTGCGAAGAAGAAGCCTTCTAAGAGTAAAAAGAGTGTGTTTTCTGCATTCGAATTGCTTGCTGGAGAGGAAGAGTGCAGAGATAATGATGAGACTTCCGACGATGATGTTTGTATTACTTTCACTGGTAAAAAGAAGAAGTCATCAAAGGGTTCAAAGAAGACATCATTCAGTTCTGCATTGCTTGAAGAAGAAAATGATGATGCATCTTTTTCAAAGGGTGAAGATGGTTTTGGAAAAGGTGACCAGGAGGATTATATTTTTGCAAATAAATTTTTAGGCAAAAAGAAGTATTCAAAAAAGAAGAATATTGATGATGGTACTGCAGCTGGAATTGGATTTGGTGATGATATTGTTGAGCATGGTGGTGATTCTAAGGATAACAAGCCAAACAATGAAGAAGTAGCTTCGAAAAACAAAAAGAAGAAAAAGAAAGGTGGGAAAAATCTTCTAGAGGAAGAAGAGGACCTAGACAAGATCCTGGCTGATCTTGGTGCCGGACCTTCTCTCTCTAAACCTCTTCAAGATTCTGCAGTTGCACCTCTTCCAGAGAAGAAGTTACAGAACCAACCTGCAGAACAAGAGGAGGCTGAAGAGGAGGGGTGTGTGGAGACTGTGATGAAGCGGCGAATTTTTGATGTTTGTAAATGCAGGAAATAAATGAAGATCAACACAGAGATTTTACGTGGTTCGATTTACTGAGGTAAATCTACGTCCACGGGGAGAAATGGGGGCAGGTTTGTATTGCTTGATCTGCGAATTACAGCTTACAACACTGGCCTGCTTTATGATATTCTCTCTAGAGAGCTTTTTAGAATTTTACAGAAGTTAACCGAGGAAGCTATCTATCTGACCTAGGTTCTATTTATACATTGAACCTAGATCGTGGCATGCAGCATTTATTAGGTAGTGGATGTCGTGGAGGTCGTGGCGACCTTGCATGGGTCCACTATCCTGCATGAGTTAATGACTGCTTGACACCACTAAATAGATCGTCGGTGTAGCGGAAGTGGAAATCTTGCATGAGTCCACTATTTCCTAGTTCGGTCGAATACTGAGACCGGACTGCTGAATTATTGCCGAGCAGCTTTTGCCGATCTGAGAGTAGATTTGATGCCGACCAGAGAGCAGAGTTTGATTGGTTGGCTTTTACCGAGCTGTAGGCTGGGGCCGAACTCTGTGGTTGTGCCGAACTGAACTCTTGAGTCATGCCGGACTGATACTCTTTAGCCATGCCGAACTGATACTCTTTCTTGGGCTTTACTGCTGTTGGGCTTGTTTAGTACGTACTCCATCACTACCCCCTCCGAAAAGTGAAGTGAATCACTTCGGCATTCTGGATAAAGGTACGGGGTAAGTTGATGTTTGTCCTCGGTCTGATGAAGTGAACTCTTCTTTGACCGGACTTGGTTTGTGTCCTAATTTGGCGAGTTTTATCGCTCGGATCGAACTTTCCGTTGTCCTAATTTGGGGATCGGACTTTCCCTTGTCCTAATTCGGCGAGTTTTATCGCGTGGATCGGACTTTCCCTAGTCGTAATTCAGGCAAGTTTTATCGCGAGAATCAGACTTTTGTTGCAGTTCGTTTCAGACGAAGTGCTTGATTCTTAAGCCGAATTGTGGTCTTGTATCTTCTGTAGAAGCTTGGACTTCGCAATCGTTGGCTTATCGCAGCTCGTTTCAGACGAACTGCTTGTTTAAGCTGAATTGTGGTCTTGTATCTTCTGTAGAAGCTTTGACTCACAATTGTTGGCTTATTGTAGCTCGTTTCAGACGAACTGCTTTTTTAAGCTGAATTGTGGTCTTGTATCTTCTGTAGAAGCTTTGACTCACAATTGTTAGCTTGTATTTGTTCTAAGAAGGGGATCAGCCTTCGAAGAACAAGATACCTCAGTAACATTTGTAAGAGACGACACGCACAGAGACAGACAAAACACATAGACAAAACGCATAGAGGCAAATAAAAAGCACATAGAGAAACAAAGATCAAGCAAACCAAATAAAGCACATTGACCGGACAGGACTCAAGACTGACTGACCGGACTGTCTCTTACAAATGAAACTTCTTGAGGTTGGAAATGTGCCATGTTCGGGGTACCTGTTCTCCTGACATGTGAGCCAATTTGTAAGACCCTTTGCCGAGGACTTCTGACACCCGATACGGACCTTCCCATGTGGGTTCGAGCTTGCCCAGCTTTTCTGCTCGGCTTACTTCGTTGTTTCTCAGGACGAGATCTCCCACTTGAAATTGCAGCTTCTTCACCCTTTGGTTGTAATACCGGGCTACTTGCTCCTTGTACTTGGCTGCTTTTATGCATGCCAATTCTCTTCTTTCTTCGGCAAGATCTAGCTCAGCTCTCAGTCCGTCGTCATTCATTTCTGAGGAGAAATTTAGAGTTCGGGGACTGGGTACGCCGATCTCCACCGGAATTACGGCTTCAGTGCCGTACACAAGGCTGTACGGAGTTTCACCGTTGGAGGTTGTGGGTGTAGTTCGGTAGGACCATAGGACTTGAGGGAGATTTTCTACCCATTGTCCTTTGGCTTGTTCTAACCGAGCTTTTAACCCTTTCACCAGGATACGATTTGTTACCTCCGTTTGTCCGTTTGCTTGTGGATGATAGACTGAAGTGAACCGCTGTTGAATATTCAGCTCTTGGCACCAATTCTTGAACGTCTTGTCGGTGAACTGAGTCCCGTTATCCGAGATGAGGATGTGGGGTATGCCAAATCGGCACACTATGTTCTTCCAGACGAAGTCCAATGCCTTTGAGCTCGTTATCGCAGCTAATGGTTCAGCTTCCACCCACTTCGTGAAGTAGTCCACGGCAACGATTAGGAATTTCATTTGCCGAGGAGCTTGAGGAAGTGGTCCCACTATGTCTATGCCCCATTGCATGAAAGGCCAAGGGCTTTGCATAGTGGATAGATCGGTCTGCGGCATCCTTGGGATATTTGCATGGATTTGGCACTTCGGGTATGTCTTGACGAGCTGCACTGCTTCTTGTACCAAGGTTGGCCAGTAATATCCCCATCTTAGAACTTTTTTAGCTAAAGCTCTAGCTCCGATGTGGCTGCCACACGATCCTTCATGAACTTCTCTGAGGACGTAGTCCGTCTCTTCTGGTCCTACGCACCGCAATAACGGCTGGAGGTAAGACTTTCTAAAGAGGACTCCTTCATGAAGTTCGTACCGGAGTGCTCGGCACGTGATCTTCCGAGCTTCTCTCTTGTCCTCGGGCAATTGTCCTTGATCCAGATACTGCAAGATTGGCGTCATCCAGTTCGGCGAGCTGGACACTGAATGTACCTCGGCTTCATCAATGCTTCGATGCATTAATTCTTCCGCCTTTGAGCTCGGATCTGAGGCCAACTTACTTAAGGTATCTGCTCGGCTATTTTCCGCTCTGGGAACGCGGATTATCCGAAAATAGGAGAAACTTCGGCTGATGCTTTGCGCTTTGTCCAAATACTTCTTCATTCTCTCGTCACGAGCTTCACTTGTACCCAACATGTGATTTACTACGACTTGTGAATCACAATGGACTTTGAGAGATTTGACGAGCAGACTTTGCGCTAACTGGAGTCCGGCCAGGAGGGCTTCGTACTCGGCTTCATTATTAGTAGTGGGGAATAGGAACCGAAGTGAGTAGGTTACCTCGTGTCCGTCGGGAGCGACGA
>NW_024599318.1:0-20884 GCF_004379255.2 Salvia splendens | reverse complement strand
GCATTTCTGGTTTCGAACCGCCTCAATCACCCGACTCCAGCTACAAATAAGCAACTCGGTCAGAGATTTTGGGAAGGAGCCACCAATGGTTCCACCACATCTAAATTTGACATTACTGAATGCACCTTCAACCCAGCCATCTTGTAGTGGCACAGAGATAGGAACCGGCCATCCGTTGTGGCACTCGGTTCTACCAACCGCTTCCTTTCCAAATACGTGACGGTGGTGCTTTACAAGTCCATACAGAGGTAAAGATTGTGCTATGAATTTAGCCTTGATTCTCAATGTACTTGATAACAATCAGAGATACATGTCAGGTAAATTGCTTATGTTGGATTCAGAAATAGCCATACAATGAATATTTAAAAAAATCTGTTTCATGCAATTACTTGTGCTATTGTTTCTCACTTCCTGTCCTTTTATTTTCTTCTCTTCTTTTCTTTGCTTGATATTTCTGTGGAGTTTGCTTAAAAGTAAAAATATGATCCACTATTTCAATGTTGTTTCTTGTGTTGTTTAGATACTTTTCATAGATTACAAACTTCACCTTAATTCTCACTTTGAGGGAGATGAAAAGTCTCTTTCATGATTCTAATCGACAAGAAAATTTGAAAAGGATAACTATAGTGAGAAATGAATAACTCAAATTTAAAGAACTGAAAATCAAAATTCCCAATTCAGCTTCCTAAAAAAGCCAGCATCAATTTGTAAATTAATTGAAGAGGATATTATCATCCACATTGAGAAGTGAGTGGTGTTTAGTCACATTCTTTGATTTGCAACAGTTTCCCTTATTTGCCCTACCACTCTTGTGATTTACAACACCCCAACACAATTAAGTACTATATCCGTTGGATACTCAAAATTGTACCAAGCTTGCTATACACTTCAGCGGAAAACAGGGCAACCCGGAACGATAATCCCGGGTGCGGTCGGGCAGTTTGCGAGTGGGCAGTGATCGGGCTCCGACCCCCACCACTTGACATTCTTGCCCTCGTTCTGCAGAGCGAAAAACAGGAGGACTCCCATGAAAGCCGTCCCGGCATCCAGTGCAGCCGACAGAACGTAGTTGTATCGTTGCCACCACGTCCTTCTATATTTAAACACGAAGTAGTTGAATATGGTGCCCGTAGCGATCCAGCTGGCGATGTTGGTGGGCGTGGCCGGAGGCATTCCGGCAAAACCGTAGGAAATGACCGGAATGTTGATGAGGGGTATCCACTTGTTGTTTGGGAACATTTTGCTCAACAGCCATACAGGAACCGGCAACACGGCTCCGACCAGGAACAACCACACCAGGTTCCGGTAGAGCCCTCCTGCTCCGAACAGCCTCTCCGGCCCGATCAGGCCCCATATCACGGACGCGTCAAAGGTCACACGGAACTTGGGGCATGTCCAGGGGCTCTCAGGGTGCAATGACTCGATGTCACAGATGTTTTCGATGTTTTCCAGCATCCACCACGCGACTCCCAGGTTCACCGTCCCGGAAACTAGTGTTCCAACGAGCTGAGCCACGAACATGCTCCGTGGTGGGATCTTCATGTAGTGGCCGAGCTTGAGATCCGCGAGGAACGAGAGAGCGTGGATTGTGCTGATTCGTCCGTATATCTTGAAGAGCAGATTCGCAATGGGTTTCCCTGGGAGGATGTAGCCGATGATGAACTGCGCGATTATGTCATATCCTGGTTGCTGCATTCATTTGATCAAACACAGAGTTAATTGATGCATTTTCACAATGTTTTGATTAAACATTTCTTTACCTGATTAGTAGTGGCTTGAATGACTCCGATTGGGAGCGTGACGATCCAAGCCAACGCAAAGGCGAAGAGCAACCCCCACCAGGGTAGCTGCACGTCGTCTTTCCAGACAAACGACATTAATAGGGACAACACAATGCTGCCCACTAGTAGAACCAGGAACCACCATTGAGGCACTTGCTTGTAACTCCTCATTAGCTTCGTGTGGATGTCCGCTTTCGCGTTCTGCACCGCAGCTCGACTCTGCTTCCAGATATCACTGCCCAACACAACATCTCAGAGTCATGAAATCATCACAAAAACGACATTAATTCATGAACCATCAACGAGCTTCTTCTGCCAAACCTGCCATGAAACAGCGCTACATGGGTGAGCGTTGCTGTGAATCTCGCGAATCCCGAGCCAATGGAGAGGGCAAAGAGAGGGCTAAGGTAGAGCTTGCTATACTTTTCATAGGCTGATATATTAAGATCAAATTGTGGTGTCAAGATCTTAGTAGTATCATATTTATGCCCACTGGAGGTAAACAGCTGGTTCGAAAATATAGGGAATTTCCGCGCATCAAAGGTGTTGAACTTCCAGTAACACACGGGGACGATGATGTATATGAACATGATGAAGCCGACCATGACATTCAGGATAGAGGAAAACGGTGTCACCAAAGGGCTGCCATGGTAGGCTGAAATCCCAGCCCAGTCGAGGGTGAATGCACCCACACCGAGCCCATGGTAACCCGAGCCAATCTGCTGAGCAGTGATGCTGCGAGGCCACACCCAACACACCCAAGAGAAGAAGGTCAGGATCTGAAACAGGTATCCGGGGAACAAGTAGTAGATGAAGCTTCCCGCCATGCAGATGAGGAAAAACCGCATCCTTGTCATCCCCATCGACTTAGACTCTCTCTCGTGAAGGGCCCTGTCACAAAAGGTACACGAGATTCACGCTTAGGAGACAAGACACACAAGATGGAGAAAAAAGGACATAAATTCTCCAATTATTCAGCTCTTTTTATGGATCACAGTCTTCCAAAGTGGACAAGTGGAAAAGCAATCTTTATTCTACTTGTTATTTCAGCATCTTACACCAAGGGAATTTCAAATCACAGCCAACAAGTAGAGAGGAAAAGTTTCTTTTTATGCTATCCAAATTCAAGGAACTCGAACAAAATCTCTACTTTAAAGGTGCTAATTCATGAAAACCAGATGCTAAAACAAGAAATGGGATTATGAAGAATGAAGAACACAAGAAATGGTTGTTAGACTAAGGTATCCTCCGGCAAACCCAGTGATTATTCCCCGTGCTGATTTGTAGGCACCTTGAAGGGTGAGAAGGATTTAAGGTTGCCACTCGACCACACCCTTGGTTCACAAAATCTTTAAAGGTGCTATTTTTATGAAAACCAGATGCTAAAACAAGAAATGGGAGGATGAAAAATGAAGAAATTAAGATAAAGAAACAATTTTTATTTTATTTTACCTAAACAAGGAAACTTGAGCAACATTGGAAGGCCACCACATCTCAACTGGATCAACCAAGTACTTCCTCAACATCCCAGCCCATCCATATCCCACCAGCTGCAATCAGCCATAAACATTAATTAGTTAACGAAATGCAATTCTAGGTTAAAGCCCTCAATTTTAGCCCCAATTCAGAAATTGAAAAACTTTTTCACCTGAGTTGTCAACACAATCAAGAGAGCACAGACGAAATTGATCGTCTGCTTGTAATAGCCCTTCATGACAGTAATCGCGCCTATGGAGTAGGCGTCGCCGCCGCCGGTGGAGACGCCGCAATTGGCCATGACAGTGATGATTACATGCTCCTTGATGTTGAACGGCCCCGGATTGAGGCTGAATCGCCACCGCCCAAACAGAGCATACTCCTTTTCCGGCAGCGTGGCGGCCATGAACTTGCCGACGGGGAGGACGGCGATCTGCATGAGGATGGCGGAGATGGAGAGGGGCTGAGTGCGGTAGATGAAGAAGGTGTTGAGGAACATGAGGAGGACGCAGGAGGAGATGCCGAGGGCCCAGGCGCGGAATGTCATGACGGGGAGAGTCGGGTCGTCGGTCTCCGGCACCACCAGCGCCACCTCCTCCACGGGGCAGCGCTCGGCCTCGTCGCCGGAGGGTTTGGTGGCGGAATCGGTCACCATTGAGGGCTGGGGTTTTTGAGGTTTTTGTTGCTTTGTGATGATTGTTGTTAGCTCTGCTCTGTCAGTGTCGTTGCCTATATAAAGGATTTTGGGCCTTTTATTTTTTATTTTATTTTATTTTTGATTAATTTTGGATGATGGAATCTGTAATTTGAAATTTCTTGCACTGATTTTTTAGTTAGCAATTGATTGGATATGGAAAATGGGGTGCCAATAGCTTTATTTCACAGGTGAAATCAAGGCTGTCAGAGTCGTTAGGGAATTTGAAATCGAGGAAGAAGACATTTTGTCATGTGTCTATCTATTAATTGTTTAAGAGATAAAGAAGATTAATCAGAATGATTTTAATATTAAATGTAGGTCCTTTTGGATCGCGGGAGTGGGAGTGAGTGCATTGGGAGATTGAGTCTATTTGAATTTTTTAGTATACAATTGAAATAGGAGTACTAGGAGTAGTTATTTTAAGATATTAAAGATAAAATTAGTCGTTTTTAGTACTCCCTCCGTATTTAAAAATAGAAACATCTAAAACGACACGAGTTTTAATGTACAATTGATAAAGTAAATGAGAATAATTTGTAAAGTAAGAAAGAGAAAAATAAAAAAATGAGTAAAGTAAGAGAGATGAAGGGAAAAAATAGTAAAAATAGAGTTAGTGGATTGTGGGGTCCATGTCCTAAAATGAAAAGATTCTAAAGTTTATATTTTTAAGGAATGACCCAAAATGGAAATAGTTGTTATTTTTAAAAAACAGATAAAGTACTATTTTAGTTTTGGAGCAAATTCACAGTCTTTTTTTTTATGACTTGATTGTGAACTTTTATACATTTTTTTTATGACTTGATTGTGAACTTTTATACATAGATGACGAACTCATAGTTCATGTTTGTGAATTACTCTTATATGTAAATTTAGTTATATCAAAAAACTAGCCGTGACTTGATTTTGAATTATTCTATTTTATGACAAGTCATGACCTATCTATGACCTATTTGTAAATTAGTACTACCACAAGAGTAATTCTAAGGTAAACCATACCAAGTTGTCTTAACTTTCTATTCTCAATCTACCAATATAGTCTCATTTTGTTACTATTTTCGTTTGTTTGTAGTTATTATACCATTATATGTATACGACAAGGAGGAAACATATTTTCTTAATATTTTATTATAAAATTAATATATAAAAATCTGATCCACATTTAACTAATTTTTCTATCACATTCATTTGTATTTATTAAATCTCAAGTAAAAATTAAGACATAGTTTTATAATAAAAAAAGTGGCTACGTTTGCGTTTATTTAACTTTTATTTTTATCTTTTCAATATAAAAATGATTACTTTACATTGTTTACAATATTATACTACTATTAACCCATAACAAAACACAAGAATACGACTATAGTATATTTTATGTTTTATGGGAATATTGTCCTCTATTATTTTCTAAAATAATTAATACAATTAGTTTAACAGATGAAGTGTTAACGTAAGGCAGAATCAAAATTGGAAAATGACAGGACTAATCTATAATTATTTTTGGAATCCGTCAGTTTGCCGCAGTACTCCATTAATTATTCATTAGTAGTAGTATTTCGCACTTAGACGCAATTTGCTTTCATTAAATTGGATGTGCCATTTTTGTGAAGAGAAAACAAATCACCGGTTAGTATCCTCATTGATGATATATAACACAAATTATATTAAAGTTTTGACTGAAATCTAAGCCAATAATCATAATAAATGCAAATCTTATTACATAAATTAAATCTCCTATTGTTAAAGAAGAAAATCTCGGTTAATAATTTAGAATTGAACAAAATTATCATAGTAATTTAGGATTGGAAAAACAATTGTTTTAAATATGCATGTCACACATACGTGTGTGTACGTATACATGCGATCTCGACATGCCATAGTCTATATCATGTCACTGTTTTTTTGCGGATGTGAGAAATAAAGTGTTAGTCAATTTCTTCGTTGATCATTCATTAAGAAAGGATGATTTTAAGTGAATAGGAGTAATAAATTACTAATAGTCCCTAATTAAATTAAATTACCAAAAAAGTGGAGTAGTATATATGATTATGTAGTAATGAAACAACACGTGGCGTAATAAGCTATTAATGGTAGTGGCGCGTGAGATGTCACGTGCTGTTTTGATTCCGACACACTTTCGTACGTTAGCCACGTCGGCAGTATCCGTGGAATCTTCGTGGGACCCAATGGGGAGTCGCCACGTCGGATTTTCTCTCCGTGTTGTACATAAGCAAACTGCTTGTTTTTTGACGCCGTTAAGTTAGGAAGGGGAAATCTTCGGTGATATACTAGACGGAGTTAGTAGTGACGTCTGAATTCGTGTGTTGAGCTTGTGTTCTAACCGTGGCTAGTCTGAACCTCACATATTGCTCATTGCTTTGCTCCTTTTGAATCTCTATCATTGGAATTTGGTTCAATTCAACTGATTTTTCGATTAATCAAATTAATCGAAATTAATTACTTTCCTCCTAAAATTCCGAGCCCTTTCACTAGTGAAATGGAAACTTTTAATGTAACAAAGTTCGAATTTAATAGAGAATTAAATATGATACAATCCAAATTCTATTCATAGAAACAAATATGAGATCCCAATTTAATACTCCATTCGTCCCATTTTAAGTGGGGTATTTCTAATTCGACTGGAGATTTTCTAATTTAATACTATAAAGTAAAATATAACATTTCACTTTATAATTTAATACTTCATCCGTCTAAAGATAATCGAGTTTTTTTTTGCATTTGTTTAAAATGATGTTAAAGTGAAGATACAGTAAAGTAGGTGAGAGAATAATACATAGATGAATATTATCTACGTTATTTTATTTCTTACTTTACCATCTCTTCACTTTAACTATTTATTTAGTAGTATTATTTTTCAAATCTAGAGCAAAAAAGAAACGACTGAACTATATTGGGACGAAATGAGTAATATATTTTAATTTAGAAGCTCTGACTGCTCTAAAAGTTAAATTAATATAATATTATATAAATATAAAAAAACTTAGATTCATTTATATTTTATCATAATATAGTTCAGAATATATACATTTAATAGCTTAGAATTAAAAATGACTAAGTATTATGTCATACAAGAAATTTTCGAACAAATATGAAATCATTACATGAACTCTTGAATATAATATAGTTTAAAAATATTAAAATGTATCATGCTCAACATTTAATTGCTATATTTGATGTGCAACTCAATTCTTACAAGAGGCGCGAACTCTATAACAAGAAAATGAATGAGAGGGAAAAGATGAAAGTATATTAAAATTAGAGGGAAGAAAAGTCTCAAAATAATAGCTAAGGGTATAGAAGTAAACTGAAATTGGCAGTGAACCGGATAGTGGAAATAAACCGGTTTTTCTCTATTAACCTAATTTATGGTTGTCCATAATACCTTTTCCCATTAAAGATAGGTGGAAGAAATGAGAAGTGTTTATCAATAATAAATGAACTCGTGAATGCTCGGAAAGACTGAATTTATTAAATAAAAGTTCCTATCATTATAACTCTCACTCAAACCATTACTATCGCATTAATATGGAAGAAGAAGCGAAATTTGATTTTGAGATTTAATTTTCTTTTTTCCTTCAAAATTTGAGAAATTTCTCACATTTATTAGTCAGTATCACAATAATAAAATATTGAAAAATAATAGGTTAGTATTTGAAACCTTTTATTTAATTCCCTACAAGTTAAAATCCCTATCTTATCAAAGAAAAAGAAGAAGATAATCTCTATCTTATTAGAGACCCTACGGTTGAATAGTATTTTTAACAACACCTTAAAAAATAATGTGTTCATTATTTATTGATTTGTGTTTTCATTTTATTTTGCTTTTAAGATAGTTCCAAGTGTAAAAAAGGTGATTTTGGGGCACTTTATGTGGAAGTGGTCCCACTAATTTGACTTGTTGTGAGATGGGCCCACCGTTGTAAGGACTCCTGCCTACCGAACGCGTTCACATTGTTGTCGGGCCCACATTTTCTGGACCTTCGTTGACTTGACGCACACTTCTCTCGTTAAGTCTTCGAGTTTGTTATGTTTTTTAATTCTTATCATAAAATTGGGTTTTCCTGATATACCTGCAGATTCATGTAGGATTATATTCACTTAATTTAAACAGCAAAAAAATTTGAAAATAACATTTTTCTTGACTCATTTACCACTTTAGTTTGTCCTATTCAAGATGACCTATTACTAAAAATAGAAATCATTTTATCTCTACTTTATTTCATTTATGTTATTTCATTCTTTCTACTTAACCCATAAAATAAAACTAAATAAAATTTCGTGCATCCCAAGGTAAGGGTCATCTTCCTTGGGACGGAGAGAGTTCTACCTACCTGATGATTATTTATTCATTAGAGTTTAGACTGACAGTAGCAGTTGTAGCATGTTCGTCGATTGAATTGATGTAGTGTTTTTTTAAGCAAACTACCTAAATTTTGAATATCTCAATCGAGAATAAATTTACCGGATTTAGATATAGTATTTTCTTTCGATTTGTACGATGAAAAAGCGCAACCCAATGTACATGATGTTTTTTTTCCTCAATTTAAAAATGTTATGAATTCCTGATCAGCGTGTGTTGTCTAAATCATTTTTAAAGGAAATCTTTTTACTATCTATATCATTTTTTAGGATGCAATATATTCGATCACTTTTAAACCGATCCAAGAAAAAAGATTGTGTGGTGTGACTGGTGAAAATGGATACTACAAATTTGGAAGGAGTGGAATCAATAGAAGTAAACGGATGAGGTAATTATGATTTTTTTTACTTTAAAGACAAGTAAAATTGCAATTTTACATATAAAAATAATTCAAAACGATTTTGTTTGATGTCTTCTTCTTCTCCCAAAAAAATTGCAGATTGTGGTGACGCTGTAACATTTTTGGCGGAACCTATTTAACTTTAGGTGCTTAATTTTGTGATTATAAATATTGTACTATATATAGATTTTGCTAGACTCCAAAGGCTAATATTACTCAAGAACATGCATGCAAAATTTATCTATCATTATTTCATGGAAACCAGATTTAACAACAAGCTTTATATGATTACTCACATGATAAATAGATCATAGTGTGTAGTAATTACTACTAATTAATATTCTGCTTTTTTGGGTTGTCGGATGGACAAGCCTTCAAAAACAAGTGTATGCCGCTTGAATGACGACGAACACACAATATTCTCTAGTAAAAAGCGATGGAATACTTCGCTATATGCTCAACCCGCGCGCAATTATGTGGTATGAGATGACACTTATAGATTCTAGCTAGAAGGTTGTTGTTCAATCGCATGATTCTTTAGTAGATATCGATAGTAGTGTATTTCTCTGTATCATGCATTCATACTTAAGCATCAACAATAAGTATTACTATCCTTAATTATAAATCTTCTGTAATGAATTTCTTGAATTAAAGGAGTTCAATATTAATGTTTTAGTAGGAGGTTGTTAGAAGTTATCTTAATAATTGTTATGTAAAAATATAGGGTATGAGAAATTGGTATTATGATCTCAGACTCTTATCTGCATTAATTCTCACCTCATATTGTGTTTTCAAATACTTAATAAAAATTGAAAACTGTGCTAAATCAAAATGAAAGATTCAACACATAAAAATTGAATAGTAGGAGAGGAAGCCAAAAGGCGCAACTTCTTTTTGATATCAACACATGATTTCTATAAATGGGAGATTTTAAGATGGAAGCAAACCTACTTCATTGAAAGTGGTTTAGTGCTGCACAGTCCAAAAAAGAGCAAAAGCGTTTAAAGCAAGGTAGTGTCATTTCCTAAGTAGTAATAGTTTGGATTATATTTTTAAAATCGTACCTATATCTTGTGAAGTTACTTATTTTAGTGTTACCCTATGCAATGCCCTATGCCGTTCGATGAGATAAAATTGAACCTTACAAATGTTGTTCGGTTGAGAATATACGATCAGTTACTTAATTTCATAACAATGTCACGTATGTAAATCACATGTACATGATGTATCAAGTGGATAAGGATACTTCTCTTTGTAGCATATAATATAGTGAGATGCCTATTTTTATTTAAGTAACATGGTGTAGATAATAGATGATGGGTTGTGTAAATATAGGCAAAGATGCACACAAATGAAATAAAGTTTCACCCAAAAACTTCACCCAAAGAGTGAAGTAGAATCATGATTAACCAAAAAGGCCAAGGACAATCTCATGGACCAAATGCATCTTAATGAGTGGGGATTTATTGCTACATTCCCCACATCCACATTGCTCTCAATCTCACTGTCAGTATCAATTTTCCAATGTGGGATTGTGGGCACAAATCAAAACCTCACAACCATCAACTCCTACTCAAATTCTTTTGATATTTGTATCCCAAAATTCTAAGAATTTGAGCTGCCTACAAGTTAATTCAAGTGTCTTTCACAATCAACGGGTGAAACAATCCGAATCATATCTAGCATGGCGTTGCGTAATCGCGACAAGAAAAAGACCAGACAATTAATTAGAACTGCCAAAAGTGACCCGACCTAGTAAATGTTTTGGGCCGGGCCAAAAATATGGGATGACCCGACTAAAAGATGTAGTATGACGAAAGCTAATCTTTGGGCCGGGCCGGGACCTCTATATACATATATGAAAATATTAAATTGTGATGGAGAATGTGGTAATGGTCACTCAAGGCACAAACAATGGAAGAGAGAGTTTTCTGAATGCAAACGAAATGGATCTGTCTCAATTATGGAATTGGGAGGTAGTAGTTGAAAGAGAGGTCTCTTGAAAACTACTTATGCTCATTATTCTTATTCGGGTTATAGTGCAAGGCTAATAGCAGTTGCATGTTAATGGAAAATGGAATATAATATAGATGCTTATCAAATATGAAAACTAACCGAAATCAAATCAATAATAATAAAAAAAGCACTTATGCCGAGAACGAGAATATATATGTTAGCATTGCCAAATTAGTGTGCAGCAATTCATCACTACCAGTGGTTGAACGAAAATGTGAAAAAGACATATATTTTCTGGTAATTAAATCGAAATATACATATGTAACAATTAATATTAGATATTTGATTATACAAAGGGAATAATACTCTCCTGATTCAATGAAGAATTCAAAGGATTATAGCAACAGGATTATAGTAAGTATTATATTCCTTTCCAACTTGCCTCATTTCTTGGCTTAAATATAAGGCTTATACTTATTAAATTTTATGGACTTGGGGGAATTGGATTCAACTATATATTCTCTCACGTCCATCGGTTTTCAATTTTCATCATTTGTCAGTATAATACTTCAGAAAACTAATAAAACAATACCTATACAGTAGTACAATATTGAAACATTTTAAACAAAAAATAATTAATTAACAACTTATAAATGTTCCAAACATCTAGATCATGACTATGAAGAATTAGATGATGCACTACATGATAAATAAATAAATATTAATATAAACAATATTGAAAATTGAATATAGGAAAAAATGATAGCAAAACTCATATTTTATTTATTGACACTATAATTACTAGTATGAAAATAAGTACTAATAATGAAAAAAAGTATCAACACACATTATATTGGCAATGACGGAAGGGACTGTAATTTTTTTTAATGGGCCAAACTATTTACAAAAAATATGGACAATATTTTGGGCTTTTTTTAATCACCAATAATGAATGGGCATATGCATACTATACAAAATGTTAATTCTAGGGTTAAGAGTTTTCTTTACAGTCCTCTCCAATTGCAAAACACTTTAAATTGATCTCCAATTGAGTTTAATTCTCAAGGCTGTAACTGATTTAATTTCATAAAAAATCCATCTTAATTAATTTGTTTTGTTTTAGTCATTAATATGAATGAACTATATAAATGATCTATGAATTTTGAGATTTTCACCAATGAAGTCACTGGACATCAAAAATTAAAATTATCATGAGTGATCCCTTGACTTTGATGTTTGCTAGCTTGTTTTTATTTTCTTTTGCACTTTTGCATTTTTTTGGACTTAGACATTTTCATACTTTTCTTTATGCACTCATTTATTCAAAATAAAAAAACCTGTACTACATTCCAATCTATCCTTAATTCAATAGTTTGCTTCGCTTTTCATTTTTCAAGTGATAAAATAATATCGCATCCTTAAAAATTAAAATGAACGACCATCAAACGCTTAGATAAGCCAAAGTTATGGAGTAGCAATAAAATATACCTAAATAAAAATTAATAAAAGTCATGGACAAAAATTTCAACTGAAATGCCAATTAATTGTGAGTAAGCACGTCCCACATTTATTAAAAATTTAAATTGAAATCTGGCTTAGTTTGAATATGAATCAAGTGTGATGTTTCCTTATAATCTCATTTTTTTTTCAAGTGATTCCCACTTTCTACTTCTGTTCTTCTTTCTCCTCCTATAGTTAGAGCATCCGCAATGGGCGGACGATGGCACTCCCGATGGCGCACATCGTCCGCGCCATCCATCGTCCGCACCCATTGCGGGTGCGTGCCATAGGGCGCGGACGATAGTCGCGCCCTATACTTCGGTCGTGGAGGATAGCGCGGACGATGACCATCGTCCGCGCCATCGTCCGCCCCATTGCGGCTATCGCGGACGATGACCGCGGACGATGGTCATCGTCCGCCCCATTATGGAGGTCGCGGACGATCGACGCGGACGATGGCACGCGGTTTTGATTTTCTATTTAAATCTCGTTTCTCATTCAGTTGTGCATACGAACATATCGACTATCTCTTTACATATTCTCTCTCTACATCCAACCAAAATGAATCTCGGCGACGACACCAATAGTTCTAGTTCGTCTGAATCCGGTGGTTCGCTTGATGAAGCATTAGATGCGGCCGTTGAAGAGGCCATGGGGGCATGCTATGCGCAAATGCAGCGCGAGAAGGAGGCGGCGGCCGCGGCGGCTGAGCAAGTCCATTGGCCTATTCGACATAGGTCGTATGTCCGGCGGCCGATGTCGTATATGCGTGCATAATCATGCACAACATGATAGTCGAGAGTGAAGACGGAAGCATCACCGACTGGAATGAAGACGACCGTGCATCTAGCTCTTCCGGCACATCGACCGACACACCCGATAGAGGGTTACCGTTAGGCTTCGAAGAGGTTTTATCTAGACAGGCCTCAATGCGCAACCAACAGGAGCATGCGCAGCTCATGAGTGACATGATTGAAGAAGTGTGGGCTCGTAACCGCCGTCGCTGAGTTTGCGTTTTTTTAATTCGCATTGTAATGTATTAATTTTTATTAAATGAAATGAAGTTTATGAAATTCGTATTTTAATGTATTATTTTTTTTAAAATTCGTATGGATTTTATAAATATTAAAAAAATGATGACGTGGCGCGCTATAGGGCGCGCCTTAGGGCGCCCCACTGCAGGTGGGGAGGTAGGAGGATAAAACTGCTGACGTGGCGCGCCATAGGACGCGCCTTAGGGCGCCACATTGCTAATGCCCTTACTTCTCTATCCAAAAGTCTCTTTCTTCCCTCTCATCAAATTTGCTCCCAATAATTTGTATCAAGACATCCATGGATGACAAGGTACTCAAAATTTTCTTGATCATATATATGGGGTTATTGATGATTATAGTGAAGAATGATGAATAATAATATTGAATTGCAGTTTTGCCCTTTAATCAATTGATATTAAATTGATTTTTGGATGAAATGAAATAGGTGTTAATTATGGTGCTCAAGGTTAATCTCCAATGTCCTTGCTTCTACAAGAAAGTTAAGAGAATTATCTGCAAATTTCCCCGTGAGTACTTTTTACCTATTTGAACTCTCACGTTCATATGATATTATCTGATTTTGGGCTAAGATTCATATTCTCTATTGTGAAAAGTGAGTGAAAAGGGACAGTGGAATATGGGCCTATGTCCAAAAATAATAAAAAATAAATATTTAATTAATCACGGACGAAAAAGTAAAGTTATGCCAATTAATTAGAAACATATGGAGTATTTTTCTGTTCTTATCGTACTATTTTATTTTTTGTGGTGGTGATTAAAAATTGATTAATTAGTCTTTTCTATAATCCACCATTAATGCATCATCCATCATATATCTACTTTATGCTATTCACTATTTCAATTTGTTTTGGACAAGAGAAATTAGAGATCAAATGTACAATGAGAAGGAAAACAAGGTGACAATCACTATTATAAGTAGCAACCCTGAGAAAATTCGAGACAGATTATGCTTTAAAGGCGCAAAATTCATCAAAGGCATCGAATCCGTTGATCCTCCCAAGCCCGAAAAGCCCAAACAACCCGAAAAATCAATGGAGCCCGAGAAGCCCAAAGTCGTTGTGATTGAGGAGCCCGAGAAGCCCGATAAAAATGTCACGTTCGTTGACCCACCAAATGAACCTAATCATGATAATAACATGAGATACTAGTAGTATTTTTGATCCGAATGTAAGAAAATACTTTTAAGAAGTTGTTTGATACACATCATAGTTTTCATTGATAAAAATTATAAAGAAAAAATGCCCTTATACCTCATATGTATTTAATTTCATTTCATGGTTCTTACTTCTTACTCAACTTTTGTTGTAAAAATAAGTATTAGGTCAACTTTTCATGGTTTAGCTTTTGTAGCCATATAAGTGGGTTGAATAAGACCTGAAAACAATAGCTAACAAGGATAGATGAACTGAATTGGACCTCATATTCATTTTATGCTCTCACTCTCTTAATAAATGACTCTTTTTCATCTCCAAGTATTTAAATGAATTTGGATCATCAAAATTTGGATTAAATAATAATTTGAAAATTTTAATTAAATCATAAGTATTTTGTCATGTAATCAAATTTGTACTACAAGACTACAGAATTTTTTTGGTCTGTTATTTTGTGATGTAAAAACAAAAAGTATTAGTCATGAAGTATATAGTCGACGTAAAATCAAATTAAATTCTGATTTACAATTGGATTTGGTTAATACTATGAAACTGATGGATGTGGAAAGTGTAGTAGTTTAAGCGTAGGCATCGTTGCTCGTTTTCATTTCAAACATGTATCATTTGATGTGTGATTGTTGAAAGAGAGAGTAACATTTTTTTATATTAGTACTAATATACTTAATAGTCCCATTTTATAAAAAAAATTGTACTTTGTTAGTCCAACAGAAGTATGTATAATTTGTCATGATAGAATAAAAAGAATGTGTAACACTAACAATTTTAACTCCTTCCTTACAGTTTCCTCTGTTACTCGTGACTAGAAGTCATGTTTATTCTTATCTCTTGTTCGATTGATATTTTCTCTTAAAAACTTGTCATATAACAATGTATTTTAGTTCGGTCTCCACATTATCAAAATTACAACATTTCTTGAGATTATCTATCACATTACATTCCTATGACTTATTTAATCCTAAATAAAATCTATCTTAACTTATCTAATACTCAATATTATATACCTAAAGTTAATACGGAGTACAATGTTACTTCCTCCTTCGAACAAAAATATATGCTATCCTTTTTATTTTATGTCCACCAAAAAATATGAGGACTAATCTATTTGGAACCCTACCCAATAATTTTTTTCTCATGGATCTTCAATTATCAAAATATCTACACAAAATCACAAATACTACCATTATTGGCCCATCATTGAACCTTTCTTCCACTCTTTAAATTTGTAAAATAAAGGAACCCTTTCTATATTCTCAAACACCCTCAGTCGCAGTTAAAACCTCAATTTTTTGCTTGTTTAATAGAAGTAGCATCCTAATTTTCTTTTCAAGCTAAATCCTCTTTTTGTGGTGTTTTAGCAGTAAGAACTAAACTTTCTCAAAGAAGTAACTCGTGTGAAAATTAAACAAAGCAGGGTATTAAACTAAAAAATTACATTGTTTTGATGTTTATAATAACAATAATTATAACAGCTTATTTATTAATTTTTAAATAAACAGTAATTTATAGCAACTTGTAGTTAATAATATTAATGTGGCTTTAAGTCTTCAACAGCCGCATAGAGCCATTTATGCACGACCTCAATTTTAAAATTGGAACTTTCTTATTTGCTACGTCATTGTTTATTTAAAAATAATTTTTGCATAAAATAAAAAACTGTCTATATCGTTGGTTACAAATAACTACATAAATAATTAAGATACCATGTTAAGTGTAGTCCATACCGAAATTTGTCGGTTCCATGTTTTTTAAAGTTAATTAAAAAAAATATATCAAAGTCGACTGGTATATTCCAATCTATCCTTAAATCGATAATTTGCTGACCCTTTTCAATTGACAATACCTCATGCTCATCCTTCAAATGAACGATCGTTAAACACTTTAAGCCTAAGTCATGGAGGTGCATAAACCTAAATGAAAACTAATAAAATTAAAGTCTCTGCCAAATTTCAACTCAAAGGCCACTAGAGATTAGACACGTCCCACATTAATTAAAATACAATTTAATCTATGGTAGACTATTTATAGAAGTTAAATCCACATTATTAAAGTAACACCAAATTAAATTCACCCCCCCCCCCCCCCAAACCCCAATTAATTATAATCAACGAATATACACTTACTAAATTGAAAATGTCTGATTAAGATGCAACCGACACTAATTCTCATATTCTTGAAACTCTTCTATCTCGATAATCAAGATTTAATGAATCTAAAAACGTAATTAAAAATTAAGAGAAGCTTCGTGGCTGCCCATGTGGGGTACATACCCCAACTTACAACTCCATTTCACCAAACATTTTTAACAATTTTCAATTGAAAGGAGTTAGAATTAGTTTGTATTATGTACAAACCCATCCCACGTCGGGGGGAGTCTGAGGAAAGTTGGAAGGTACATATAATTCATGTCCAACCCTAATCAGTTTAAGGCCTTTTGGGAGTGACCCAAAAATAAATCTGTGCGGACTTAACCAAAAGCAAACAATATCAAACGTATGTTGTAGTCGACAATCCGAACAATTTGATTATGAATGATGAAGTGTATTTACTTCATTAGAGGAAGGTGAGAAGTTTCCATCAAAGTCAGCACATGCAAACACAGAGTAAAGAGTCAGCAATTTAGGCCACTCTTTTACTTGCATTTTTTTTATCAGAGAATTAGATGATTTCATTAATTTCAACACCTTCCGAATAATAGACGTGTCATTATGTCACTCTTTTTTCAAGTCATTCCCACTTTCTTCTTCTTCTTCCTATAATTACTTCCCTCACCAGAAGTCTCTTTCTCTCTCACTAACTCATCAATTTTGCTCCCAATAATTGTATCAAGACATTCATAGCTAGCCATGGGTGAGAAGGTAATCCAATTTTTCTTGATGAATAATCATATTGAATTGCAATTTTGGAAATTGGCCTTAGATTAATTGAGTTGTGGATGAAATGAAATAAAATAGGTGACGATCATGGTGCTCAAGGTTGATCTTCAATGTCCTTGCTGCTACAAGAAAGTCAAGAAAATTATCTGCAAATTTCCCCGTTAGTAGTTTTTATCCATACGAACTCACATTAATATGATATTGTCTGACTTATATACATACATACCCGACCGTATCTGCTCATTTGTTCTTATCATTTTGTTTTAATTTTTGTGGTGGCAATAAATGATTGATTAGTCTTTTACTATAATCCACCACACAAGATAATGCATCATCCATCATATATCTACTTTATGCTATTCACTATTTCAATTCTATTTTTTTTAATTGCTGAGTTAATTAATTTTTTTGGACAAGAGAAATTAGAGACCAGGTTTACAAGGAGAAGGAAAACAAGGTGGTAATCACTGTAGTATGCTGCAATCCTGAGAAATTTCGAGACAAATTATGCTGCAAAGGTGCAAAAGTCATCAAAAGCATCGAAATCGTTGACCCTCCCAAGCCCAAACCCGTAGAGCCCGAGAAGCCCAAGCCCATACCTGAGAAGCCCAAACTCGTAGAGCCTGAAAAGCCCAAACCCGTGGAGCCTGAAAAGACCAAGCCCATAGAACCAGAAAAGCCCAAGCCTCCTCCTCGGAAACCGGAGCAACCTAAACCACCAACCCCGGCCCCCTGCCCCATCCCGGCACTGGTGCCCTGTGGGTGCCAACCGCCTCCACCAATATTGGGGCCGGGGCCTTGTGGGTGCCCACCAGTTTCCCCGGTGAGGACTTGTTGTGGGCCTTGCTCGCAAGGATATGGTGGGGGGCCGTGCTACTTCGGACACGGGCCACCGCCGCCACCGATGCCGCAACCATGCTTTGATGGTTGCTATGTGTACGGGTGCCATGATAGGCCATATCACGTGACGAGATGTGATTACTACTTTAGTGAGGAGAATCCTCAAGCATGCTCGATCATGTAATGCGTGTACATTTTCATTTTATTGTTATACGGTGTGAAGGGTATACAAAGAATCTTCATTATCATGTTGAGATTCAAACTTTAAATATATGTTTATTTGAAAAAAAGAATAAACATATTCAATTCTATGCGGCCATTTGTACTAATAAAAGTAGGTTTATCTGCAAATTTGATATTGTCTAAACTGTACATACCCAACCGTATCTATTCATTTGTTTTTATCATTTTATTTTAATTTTTGTGGTGGCAATTGATTAGTCTTTTACTATAATGCATCATCCATCATTTATCTACTTTATGCTATTCACTATTTCAAATTTTATTTTTAATTGCTGAGTTGATTAAATTTTTTTGGACAAGAGAAATTAGAGACCAGGTTTACAAGGAGAAGGAAAATAAAGTGGTAATCACTGTTGTATGCTGCAATCCCGAGAAAATTCGAGATAAATTATGCTGCAAAGGTGCTAAAGTCATCATAAGCATCGAAATTGTTGACCCTCTCAAGCCCGAAAAGCCCGAGGATGCTCGACCATTGGAGCAACCTACGCCACCGGCTTCCCCGGTGAAAAATTGCTGTGGGCCGTGCTCGCAAGGATACGGCGGGGGCCCGTGTTACTTCGGGCATGGGTCACAGCCGATGCCGCAGCCATGCTTTGATGGTTACTATGTGTACGGGTGCCATGATAGGCCATGTCTCGTGACAAGATGTGATTACTACTTTATCGAGGAGAATCCTCAAGCATGCTCGATCATGTGATGCGTCTACATTTTCATTTTATTATTATAACGAGTGAAAGGTATACAAATAAGCATCATGTACACCGTGATCCGATATTTCACTACTAATAAAAGTAGCTGAATAAATTATTGGCATTGGAATTATAGTAGGTGGTTGTTATTGGTCTTTGTCTTGTGATGGATTATAGTACTTTAATTGAATTAAATGTATTATGTACCCCACTTTTTTTGTCGACTGTGGTTTAGTGAGTTGCACCCAATAATCAACATGTTAGTTATGTGTATTTAGAGCACAATGTGTTAGGATTAAATGGACCTAACAAATTTAGTTATTGCTCCTAATAATACTTCTATTGCAACTTGCAAGATTTATAGTGTAAAAGTATTACATCGCGCGAGGTCGACTCGATTCCATAGGGAGTAATAGTTACGGTTTGTGAAGAAGTTTAAAACCTATAAATTAAATTCATCATTTCCCATTTATCTTCAGAATTCACTTTCAAAATGTTCGTGATAGAAATATATTTCATCGAGATCAATATTTTGAAATCTAATTAATTTTTAATTGTTTTCTCCACTATTTATAAATTTTTAATTGATTGAAATGGAGTAACGTAGCGACAGATAGCAGTGGTCCTAGGTTATTGCTACCACAAAAAATAATTTTATGTTATGTAACATAAAATCATGTGTAACAGAATCTGGTCCACAACACGACAACTTCGTCTCTGGTCCAATCATTGTCTTTATGTTATGTAAATTCCAAGGCATTGCCATGGTATATGATCAGAATATTATAAGGGAAATTGCAATTCACAGAGAGATAGCTACCAAAAGAAAAAAAATGTTTTCCGAGTTCAAATAACAACGGAACACGCCAACGAGTCGATGATGACCGCACAAGTTTTGTTTTCCGGTATACTTTATGAATTACAATCCTCAACCATCAATCATACCAAGTTAAGAGTTTTTGTTGTGAAACATAAAGTAGCAACAACTATTGGAAATTAAATATCTAAATTAAGAATCAATGATACGTAATTAATAAAGATGATTTGCTGGGAGACATGAGTGGTTTGTGAAGTGATTGGCTTAATTTGTTGGGGATGCAAGTTGAATACAGGTGGTGCAATGTGATTGGCTGATTACGCGATCCACTTTACTAACATTCTCATACTCTCCGCTGCGGCGATCCGACGCCGGCTAACTACCACTCAACTAACAGCATCCACAATGGTTATAGCCCAGCAATAGCCCAGCCATAACCCAGCCACAAACTCCTCCTGCCACATCATCAATACTAAAAATCCTCCTGCCATATCAGAAATAGCCCAATCATAGCCTAGACATATCATAAATAGCCCAGCCACATCAATAGCCACATCACTAATAACACAATATACAGAATTTAATTTACGAGACATATACGAGAAACATTAATAATACTATTTTAATTTTTAAAAAAATTACAATAAATTAAAAAAAGTACAAAATTTTTTAAAAAGTACATTATTAAAAAAAATTACATTCATAATCGAAAAAGTACATTGCTTAAAAAAAATCACACGTCGGCTCCCTCGCCTCCGTCGCCACCGCCACCGCCGCCTCCGTCGCCACTGTCACCGCCGCCTCCGCTGCCGCCTCCACGCAGATCGTCATTCATGCTCTCGAGCAATGTGAAGAGAAATCTCTTCTCCTGAGGGTCCGTCGCCGCTCGCCATTCGGCTAACGTCTTCACCATCATCTGGCGCGTTTGTTGACGCGCGAAGTACTTGAGATCCTCTGTAGACTGGCGGTCAAAGGGGGGTGCCGACTGGACCTCCTGGGAACCACCG
>NW_024599317.1:0-17677 GCF_004379255.2 Salvia splendens | reverse complement strand
TTTAAACCTAAAAATCTCCGGAATTTCACCTTCCAAGTGATTGTCGTTCAGATTGAACGACTCCAGCGGCAGCGCCGCCAGACTTTGGGGATTTTCCCAGTCAGATTGTTCTCCGACGCGTCGAAACGCAGCAACGAAGTGAGACCGGAAAATGCATCCGGAATTTCGCCGGAGAGATGATTGTGATACAGCTCGATCTGTTCGGCATTTCTCATTCCGCCGATGCTCTTCGGAATTTCTCCGACCAAATTGTTCTGCGAAACGTCGAAGATTTTCATAGAACTTAGATTTCCGATGGATTCAGGAATCTGACCTTCGAGATTCGCCATTGGAGCTATCAGGAACTCGAGCTTCGCCAGGCGTCCAATGTTTCTCGGCAGAGGACTCGGCCGAAAAGGATTTACCGCCAAGACCAACTGAGTTAACTCAGTTAACTCGGACAGGAACTCGGGTACTGACTCGTTGAGTAGATTCGAACCAAGTGAGAGAAACTGGAGCCTTCGCAAGTTAACAAAATTCGCCGGAATTTCACTGGAGAAGTTGTTGATTGAAAAATCCAACACCGTCAGATTGAGAAATTCCACAGGGAAACCAGGCAGGTCACCGACAAAGTAATTGGAAGAGAGGTTGAGAGAGGAAAGATGCGAGCACAGAGCAATCGAATTGGAACTAATATTCCCGCCGAGGCTGTTATCAGAGAGGTCGAGACTCCGGAGCGTAGAAATCAGGCAAAAATCCGCCGGAAAGTCCCCAGCAATGCCGAGGCTGCGGAGGTTCAAGGCAACCACGGCGCCGCCGCTGCAAGAAACCCCGGTCCAATTGCATGGTGCGTTGGGAGAGGTCTGGAGCCAGTCGTGGAGCGATCCGAGCGGGTCTTGCAGATGTTGATTCTCTGTGGGTCGGAGCAAAATTGCAGCATCGCGGTTTGAGGCATCTGTTGCTGAATGCACGAAAACGGTGAAGAAGATGGAGGTGATGAGAAGAGCAGCAAGTAGATTATTCATTGAATTTAGATTCGATCCAAATTTACAATCATTAAGCGGTTTTTGAATGTTAATAGAGCTCTGTAGTTTCAAATATGGATAGTAATAGTATCAATGGCTGAGAATTAAAAGGAGGCTAATCCTATTGGTATTATAGCTACACCAGTATGGAAATTTTCCACTTGATAATTTTTTTTTCTTTAGTTTTTCAAATTAATAAGTGGTGTATGACTGTCTTTTTCGGAGGCACAAGTTTTGACTATTAATCACGTCCCATTCATTGTCCATTTTTTTTATTCACTCTGTCCGTCTCATGATAGATTATATATTTTGATAATAGTAGTACTAGATTTTAGAGCATTCATAATGGGGCGGACGATAGTCCACCGAATACTACTATTTTTAGAGCATTCATAATGGGGCGGACGATAGTCCACCCGATGCATCGGGTGTGCTATCGTCCACCCTATTGCGGGCGACGCGGACGAAACACTTTTTATTTTTTGTTTTTATTTTTTAATTTCTTTTATCTATATATACCTCACTTTTTATACTATTTTTTCACACTTTTCTCTCTCATCTCTCATCAATTATCTTTTCCCCACACACCATTCTTTCTCTCGCTAAAAAAATGAGACCAGACGACGATTGGAGTACCTCGGAGGGCATTACTCGGGCCTTGTTCGATTGCGTTCATGAGGCTGCGGCGGAATGCTTGACCGAAATGGAGGGCAAGCGTGAAGTGGCGGAGCAAATCCAGAGGCCGATTCGCCGTCGGACGTTCGTCCGCCGCGAGCACGACATAGCTCACCAACGTCTGTTCGCAGACTATTTTGCAGAGGAACCACGGTGGGGCCCGATGATTTTTCACTGTCGGTTTAGGATGAGGCGAGATCTTTTTCTCAGCATTGTCCACACGTTGGAGGCACGTGATCCTTACTTCCAGTATCGGAAAGATGGCATCGACAGACTCGGACTTAAGCCGTTGCAGAAGTGCACGGTTGCGCTCCGGCAGTTGGCATACGGCACCACAACGGACATGTTCGATAGGTACCTTCACGTCGGGGAGACAACTGGCCGCGAGTGCCTGAAGAAATTTTATAAGGGAGTTGTGGAGACTTACAGCGACACATATTTGCGAAGGGCGACTACTGACGATTGCCAGGCCCTGATGAAGATGCACGAGATGGTGACAGCTTTCCTAGAATGCTAGGGAGCATAGATTGTATGCATTGGGAATGGAAGAATTGTCCGACAGTGTGGAGATGCCAATTTACTAGTGGATACAAAGGCAGCCACCCGACGATGATCCTCGAAGTCATCGCTGACCATCGGCTCTGGATCTGGCATGCTTACTTCGGTGTGGCGGGGTCGAACAACGACATCAACGTCCTGAACTCCTCATATCTCTTCACCAAGCAATGCAATGGCAACGACCCGACCATCGATTTCACAGCAAACGAACGCCAACATCATATGGGGTCTACTTGGCCGATGGCATATATCCGAGGTGGCCTGTTTTTTTTTTAAGACGATCACCTGCCCAATCGGTGAGAGGAGAGTTTTATTCGCGCAAAAGCAGGAGGCTGGGCGGAAGGATGTGGAACGGGCATTTGGTGTGCTCCAAGCGCGGTGGGCTATAGTAAAGGGTACGGTGCGGTTCTGGTACAAGGTTGTCATCGCCGATGTCAT
This sequence comes from Salvia splendens, assembly GCF_004379255.2. NCBI lineage: Eukaryota > Viridiplantae > Streptophyta > Magnoliopsida > Lamiales > Lamiaceae > Salvia > Salvia splendens. The sequence goes on along the minus strand of NW_024599317.1, from coordinate 15,002 downwards.
GTATGCGTGCATCATCTTGCATAACATGATAGTCGAACACGAAGGTGGAAGAGTCACCGATTGGGGCGATGATGAAGCTGGATCTAGCTCCAGCGGGGCAACAATAAGGTTCTAGCTAGACAGGCTTCAATGCGCAACCAACAAGATCATGCTCGGCTCATGTCCGACATGGTTGAAGAAATTTGGAACCGCCATGGCCGTTGAATTTGTAGTTTTTTTTTTATTTCGTACTGTACTCTATGAACTTTCAATGAAATGAAGTTTTTTATTCATATTTTGTAGTGTTTATTTATTAGAATAAATAAAATGATATAGTGAGGACTATAGGGCATCCCACTGCAAGCGGAAGGGTAGAAGGATAAAATGCTGATGTGGCGGAGGATAGGGCGCCCCATTGTAGATGCTCTTAGAGATGTTGTTTTGTGTATTAAATGGAAAGAGAAAATATTACTCCCTCCGTCCAGCTTAAGATGACACGTTTTCCTTTTTAGTTTGTCCCACTAAGATGACACATTTCATTTTTTAGAAACTTTATCTCTCCAATTAATACACCCAACCACTTTTCCTCACTTCTATTAAAATATTCATCTTTCTTTTTCTCTCTATTTTAATACCTACACCCACATTTTCTCTCTCCAATTAAACACTTTAACCAATAACTCCTAAAATCTCGTGCCGACCAAGATATGTATCATCTTAGCCGGGACGGAGGGAGTAGTATATTACTCCATTCGTCCCAACTAAGTTGAGACATAACTTTTGGGCACGGAAATTAAGAAATTGTGTTGAAAAGTAGGAGATGGGAATAAAGTAGGAAAAATAAAGAGAGGGTAAAGTAGATAGTGGAATAAAGTAAGAGTGATTGGATGTTTTATTTTTTATTAAAAAAAGAAATGACTCAACTTAGTTGGGACATCCCAAAAGGAATACGACTCAACTTAGTTGGGACATCCCAAAAAGGAATACGTCTCAACTTAGTTGAGTAAGTTGAGACGACGGGAGTATATTTATAATAATGTGCAAAAAAACTTTTTCTAAAAAAGATTTATGGGATAAACTGAAAAAGAAATTGTTACATTTATTATGAGACGGAAGGAGTAATTTGTTTCTTATTTATTTTTATAATTAATTAAAATACAAAATTTACACGTTATTGATAGAGAACAAATACGATATTGGAACTATAATCACTCGTTTATATGACCAAAGCGTGTTAAAATAGATCGTGAATAGTAGCATCGCAAGACTCCTAAAGTCACATGTGATATTCTGATAAAGAAACTTCTCAAAATGAAAAAATGACTCTACAATGATGGAACGGAGGGAGTGATTGGTAATTGGTGATCTCCAACCACACTCCTAGGGAGTGAGGATCACGCTTGCATTTAATTGACAGTCGAGAGTGGGGTGTGTGGTGGTACAGTTCACCCTCTTCGCTTGATGTCATGAAGCTCGTTCCTGGACATCACCCACACTGCCTTTCGCAATGGTTTCATCTAGAGAGGGGACGTTACAAGAACTCTCCATTTGTGAATACCCTAACAATTCTAATATGTAAATATGCATTTATTTTGATGAGAAAAAAAAAACTATAGTCCCTATGTTTCATAATTGACTGGTTTGTTTTGAATACGAAATTAAAAAAAAAAATTAATATTTATTAGATTAATTAGAGGAAAAAAAAATAAAAAAATGAATATATTACATAAAGAAAGCTGTTCCCCAATCCCCAAATTAATATATGAAATTTACAACATCTCCACTAAAATCCAAATGTTACAATATTTTTGTGATGGGATGCCGACACTTATCTAGTGTCAGTGACATCCAATGAAATCCAAGTCCAACTAAGAGCATCTCTAGTGGGCGGATGTCCCACTCGGACATCCACTAGGACTTTCCAAAAACACCTCCTGCCACGTCACTAGGACTTCCCATCCCACTGCCACGTCACTAGGACATCCCCTTCACAATCCGTCATTCCCATCGCCCTTCCCACTAGGACTTCCCGCAATAAAAAAATCACAAATTCACAAATAAAGCAATTTACGTTTACGAAAATAAAATTTCAACACGAATACGAACGGAAAAAATTAACAACTTCATTTAAAAAAAACATACATGATTTGAAAAAAAAATTACATAGTAATAAAAAAAAAAATACTAACATCAACGTCAACCCTTCCGCGTCCAAATCTCTTCGATAATATCATTCTGAAGTCGAACATGGGCATTTGTTTGCCGCATGTCGGCAAATGCACGCATCCGCTCTACCTCTCCATGAGGTACCCCCATATTCACATTCGCAGTGGCCACGCCGTGACTTGGACCTGCACCCGTATCATCTTCATTGGTCCACTGAGTCAGTTCCGCAGCTTCATTTTCGACAATCATGTTGTGCATTATGATACATGCGTACATGACATCGCCGATGTTGGGAATATACCACTGCCGTGCAGGACCCTTGACTACCGCCCATCGACTCTGGAGCACACCAAATGCCCGCTCCACATCCTTGCGCGCTGCTTCCTGACGGCTCGCAAAGTATGACTTCTTTTGTCCGAGCAGATGCTTGATTGTCTTCACAAAGACGGGCCAGTTTGGGTATATCCCATCCGCCAAATAGTATCTCATATTGTGCTGGTTGCCGTTGGCGACGAAACTGATGGCGGGACCAACGCCATTGCACTGAGCATTGAACATGGGAGACGACTGGAGAACGTTGATGTCGTTATTCGACCCGGCGACTCCAAAATAAGCATGCCATATCCACAGCCGGTAGTCAGCTACAGCTTCAAGGATCATCGTGGGATGCTTGGCTTTGAAGCCAGTAGTGTACATCCCCTTCCAGGCGGCGGGGCAGTTTTTCCACTCCCAATGCATACAATCTATGCTGCCCAACATCCCAGGGAACCCGTGCACCGACCCATGCATATCTATCAGACTCTGGCAGTCTTCAGGGCTCGGACTCCGAAGATACCGCTCACCGAATATCGCTCTCACGCCCGCGCAAAAATTCTGTAGACACTCGACGGCTGTCCATTCGCCAATGTGGAGGTACTCGTCGAACATGTCGGCCGCGCCTCCGTACGCCAGTTGTCTGATTGCGACAGTGCACTTCTGTAAGGGCGTGAGTCCGGGTATGCCAGCTGCATCCTCCCTAATCCTAAAATACATGTATCTTCTCTCTAAAGCACCCACGATATGCATAAACAGCGGACGATGCATCCTAAAACGTCGCCGGAATAAGGCATCCCCAAAACGCGGTTGCGGAGCGAAGTAGTCCTGATACAACCGAATATGTGCAGCAATGTGGTCACGGCGTATTATAGTTCGACGACGGATCGGCCGATGTACCGCCGCCTGCTGCCGCCGCTGCTCCCTCTGGTGTAGCAGCCTATCTATCGCACCTTCCACAGCGACCTCCAATTCATCCTCGCTATCACTGTCAATAGTCATTGTAGATATACTTGAAAATAGAGATGTAGAGAGAGAAACTTGTTAACACAAGTGGTGCGAATGAAATGAAGTTCAACTAGCCGTATATATACAGTTTAAAAAAAATTAATATACCGGACGTCCGACCCGGACGTCCGACCCACGCCACAATGGCGGACGTCCGCCCGCCCGTCGCCCGCACATCCGAGGACATCCGACGTCCTTACGGGACGTCCATATCCGAGTTGAAATGCCACAATGGCGGACGTCCCGGTCGCCCGTCGCGAATGTCCCACCGGACGTCCGCCATTGGAGATGCTCTAAGGCAGCTATTCTACTTATATCCTTTTGATTTTTATCGGATTAAACCAATAATATAATGACCTTAGCAATTTTACTTATCTACACACACAAGAAAAAAAAAAGAAAAAAAAAAGAAATAACTAGAAATGTGTTGCGTGAGAGCCAGATTATAAACCGAGTTAACTTTCCCACCATATTTGATAGATCATCTCAAATTATTGGTTCTTCAATGTTAATCTGCTTCTTATTAAAACATCTCCATTGTATTGTTTGATTGATTTCTTTTAAATTAATCATGAAATTTTTACACAAATTGTTAGTTTTCATGAACATTAGTTTAACAATGATAACATGAACTAAAAATTTGATGCAATGTTCCTCTAACTCGAAAACTTATCTAAATTAATTCTGAACTATTGTAAGTCAATAACGATCAATATGCTAAATGCTTATATGCGTAGACTACATGTACTATTATTTAGTGATTTAAATCCTCTCCTCCACTGACTTTTCTTTGACCCAATTCGTGTTTTGAAAAAATTGCATCAAGGCGTAGTTCATATATTAGAAGTTCAGTAAGGCATGGGCAAGATAAACTAATGAAACATTATAGTACTTAGAAATAATAGAGGAGACATATAAAATTATAAAGTTTACCAAAAATTTATCTTAATTTGATTTGAGCTTTTTTTTATCATTATACTCGAGTTTTAAATGTTCATTTTTGACAATATAATTGTTGCTATATTGATATTTGTTGATTGTAGCCTAATTAGGGATTAGTAGGCCCATGTTTATCTTATTCTTGCTAAATATTTTTTTTCTTACGTTATTTTTAACATAGTAGTAATAAATTGTGTTAGAAAAAAATTGCTTCACTTTTTAAATGGGAGAGTGATTGTAATACTCCCTCCGTCCCGCACTACTCCACATTTCCTTTTGGGCACGGAGATTAAGGAATAAGTGATAGACAAAGTCAACAATCACGGTTGTAGGTATAAATTGTTACTAAAAATGAAAAGAGTGCAAATAACTTGGGACGCCTAGAAAGGAAATAAGTGCAAGTAGTGCGGAACGGAGGGAGCACTATATCACTTTATTAGTAGTCCATATAATTACAAAAACAATTGGTGTGAAGATGTCTCATTCCGTGAGTGGTGGAAAAGATAAGTGGAGGACAAGACATGAGAGTCAATGAAAATTCCATCAATCTTCGTATGTTCACATGGGCTGTGGAATAATGGCATTTTTCTAGAATTGGAATTTACAGAGCTAATCATTATGTTCTATACGATTAGATAATAAATTTTTAGGAGTATTGGATTCTATTATTAATGTTATATGCTAGGAGTATATCAAGCTGAGAATAAACTCCATCCTGCCATTTTTCTAGAAGTGGAATTTATTGTTTCTATCATAATTATTTTACAAGTATATATGAGAATTAGTAAAACTAATTTAGCTTCAAAGGCACTTCATAAATGAACTTTTTTGCTTAACAATATAGACACAAACATTATGTGTTCACAAGGTATTAGCACTGGGGCGCCCTAAGGCGCGCCATAGGGCGCACCACGTCAGCAGTTTTATCCTTCTACCTCTCCACCTGCAGTGGGGCGCCCTATGGCGCGCCACGTCATCATTTTTTTAATATTTACAAAATCCATACGAATTTAAAAAAAAATAATACCGCGTGCCATCGTCCGCGGCCATCGTCCACGACAGCCGCAATAGGGCGGACGATGGCGCGGACGATGGTCATCGTCTGCGCTATCCTCCGCGACCGAAGTATATGGCGCAACTATCGTCCGCGCCCTATGGCACGCACCCGCAATGGGTGCGGACGATGGATGGCGCGGACGATGCGCGTCATCAGGCGTGCCATCGTCCGCCCATTGCGGATACTCTTATTCCCCACTATATTAAATTCATATAATAGATTACGAAGAAAGATGGAAAATATCTTGCATGAAAAGCATAAAAAGCAGGGGAATTACAAATAAATATTATTGGTGAAGCTACGTAAGAAAGTTCAGTGTGAACCTAATAATGACAGTAGAGAAATATAGAAAGTAAGATATCACTTGTCAGTGTTTTATTTGACTAGAGAAAAGCATATTTTCCCTGTCAATTTGAATATTGCTCACTTAAGTCCCTTTATAATTTAAATATAATGATAAGGTAAACCAACTTAAATTTATAAATACTCATCCACTGAAACCAACATAAGCTAATCAAAACTTTGACTCTTCTTTTTCTTTTCTTTTTTTCGAATTATATTGCTCTATCATTTCTACTTTCTAACCAAGAGAAATCAGACACAAAATCTGACGAAGACTTAAAATTTAAATGGGCTTTTATGTTTGGGTTGTTAGCTTATTGATGGATAAGCTGGTGGACTGTCCCTATCGTGTTGGGCCTGCCTTAATCGATAATTGATTCTGTTGTAAGTTTAGCTTATTGAGTTTTATATAATTAAGAGATTATGCAATTTAAATATCAATTTATTTTAATCTTGTTGCAAATTATATCCAATTTTTAAATCGTTATGTTGCTAATTCGGCATTTCTATTTTTTAGGTAAGGGCTTATAGTTGAGATTTAGGCACCCACCAACACCGGAACTCAAAATAATACTACTCATTTACTCAACTGCTCTACACATTCGACCATAGACAATGAATTTCAAAATTCTTTGATCAATGTCTGTGTTATAGAAATAAATTTGCAAGAAATCGAACAGTGAAACATTTTGAAATTGGACTATAATTTGCGCCAAAGTTGGATGCCATGCTTAAATTTCATACGAGTATGCTCATCTGAATATTTAATTTGTTCGTGGGGAAATGCGAATAATTTTTAAATTTAGAGAAATCTATAAAAAAAAAATAATAACGGCAAAGACTGTTCATCCGACAAAACAAATCAATATTACGTTTTTTCTTAACAAACAGAGGGATAAACATAAATTAGAGGCTTCTTTGTAGTTTGTTTGTTTGTTTTTATATACATTAAGATTAAATAAAAGAATGACATCAAATTCCGAAATGGATATCTTGTCGGCACATATACAATGGATCAATTCCCGAGATTGACGAAATGGACCGATATGATTTATTACATCGTGGGTTTTGGGATTGGGATTTTTATTTATGAAGATAAAACATGAGATTTTGATCCGAAGATATGCTAGGCCACACGGATGGCTCATATAAATTATTTATTAGTAGTTCGTGTAAGAACTGATTAAGTTGTTTAGTGTGTGTGTGTCTCTCTTAAATGTATACTTAATCAGATTCGTAAATTTGTACGTATTTTCAAAGTTAATAATGAACCCACTACAAAATTTCATTGATTCTATACATGGTAACGTCACTAAAAAATCATCCTAAAATGATTTATATCATTTGCTTAAAGAAACGGTTACATTTTCAGAAACGAAATGTTAAAATTATTCAAGAAATTTAAAGTTGTGCTTTTACTAATTTGGAAGTGGAATATTTTGGCATACGAGTCATAGACATGTATAACATGTCTAGTATACATTGTACGTTGCTTAGAGTCGTAGAAAAATTAGTAGACTTTGAGACGAGATTGCGGCCAATATGAGGTTTAGAGCATCCCCATCTATGCTTTTTGGCAAGAGCATGGAAATGGGTCCGCACCCACTTTTATTCATTTTTTAATCCATGCTCTTCATCAATAGCACAACACCCACATCCATGCTCTTCCGCAAGGACATGCTCAAGGGTCTTAACATTCTATTATTTAATTTAAATAAAAACATTTCCATAATATTAAAATGCATTAACAATACCTAGAATACTATTACAAATTACTAAAAAATTAAAAATTACATAATTAAAGTCCTAAAAATTAAAAATTACATAATTAAAATCCTAAAAATTAAAAATTACATAATTTAAATCCTAAAAATTAAAAATTACATAATTAAATTCATAAAATTAAAAAAACCCACTACTCGTGGCCGAATTTCACCCAAATGTGTTTGATTAAGTCTTCTTGTAGCCCAATGTGGGTTCTGGTATCGCGCATTGTGTGTCTTGTTTCGATCCTCTCGTGCACCGTCGTATCCACACCTCGGCACGGGGGAGACCTCGCGGTTGAGCTTCCGGCTTCATCCTCGTCGTAAAAGTTAGCCGCCCTCGGCCCTTCGTCAGCTATAATCATGTTGTGCAAGATAATACACGCGTACATGATGTCGGCGATATTCTTAACGTACCACAGCCGAGACGGGGCCTTCACAATGTTGAATCGGCCTTGAAGGACCCCCAAAGCTCTTTCGACGTCTTTCCGAGCAGACTCTTGACGCTGCGAAAAAAGAACTCGTTTCGGGTCTTGCGGATTGCTGAACGACTTCACGAAAGTCGACCACCTTGGGTAGATACCATCGGCGAGTTAGTAACCCATGTGGTATGGATTTCCGTTGACGGTGAAGTCGATCACCGGTGCTACACAATTCAAAACATCATTGAAGAGTGGTGAAGAATAGAGCACGTTCAAGTCATTGTTGGATCCGGCAACACCGAAATATGCATGCCAAATCTATAGGCGGTAGTCGGCGAACGATTCAAGGATAAGCGTTGGGCCGCCACCTTTGTGGCCGCTTAAGTGTTGCCCCCTCCAATCATTCGGACAATTCTTCCACTTCCAATGTATGCAGTCAATGCAGCCAAGCATGCCGGGAAAATAGTGGATTGTTTCGTGAAGATGAAGCAACCGTTGACAATCTTCGGTGGTGGGTGCCCGAAGGAATTCCTCACCAAAGGCAGAACGAACGCTGTCGCAAAAGTTTTGAGGCAAATGATTCCAGTTGACTCACCCACATGCAAATACTCATCGAAGAGGTCAGCCGTTTGCCTAGTAGCAAGTTGTCGGAGGGCACAAGTACACTTCTGCAAAGCCGAGAGACTTTGCCGACCAGTTGCGTCTCTACGTGATTGAAAGTATTCAACACGGGAGGACAATGTGTTGACAATATGCATAAACAACCATTTTGACATGCGAAAACGACGGCGAAAGTAATCTTCCGGAAACCGCGGCTGGTCGGAAAAATAGTCGGCAACGAGCCTTTCGTGGGCTCCTTCCCAGTCACGAGGGATGTAGTAGCGATTTGATCTAGTTGGTCGAGGAGGAGGGGCAGGGGTAGCGGCGGCGACATAGACTTCATAGGCGGCACGATATTGTTCATAGTATTCTTGTTCTTCGCACTCCGCTTCCGCCATGATATCGGTGAAATCCATTTTTGAATTTTTAGAGAGGGTTTGAGTGAGAGGGGAAGATGTAGATGAGTTTTATGAAAAAATATGAATGAAAGATAATTTCATGTGAAAAATTGATGATGAATGTGTGTATTTATAGATGATTTTGGGATAAAAAAAAATAAAAAAATATTTTTTTTAAAAAAAAGCCGTAATAAAACGGCTATATTTTTGGGAATCTGAAAATATATTTTTTTAAATGTTTGGTATTATTTTCAATTTTTTTAAAAAAAATAGAAAATATAACAGCTAATCCGTTGGCGAATAGAAACACGCCACGTCGCCTGCTCAACGGCACAGACGTGTTCGATGCATCGAGCAGCGCCGTGCCAGCGGCAAGAGCACAGCGGTGGACACGGTGTCGCCGCGCCAGCGGCACGGACACCCTCCGTCCCGAAGAGAACCGATGCTGATGCTCTTAGGGCATTGTTGACAACACCTGCGGCATCAAGCATGGACGTGGGTCTTTCATTGCTGGGCGGCGGGGAGTGAGGCACGCGGACGGCATAACTTAGTCCAATTTTAGTGCTACACGAACTGATTATTGATATATATTCTTTTTGTAGTATGACCTAAAAATCGTTAGTATTTGAGATATGACTTGAAAAAAATGATGTAACTTGGAGTATAAATAGACAATTCTTGCCAAAATTTATTACATGTGTAGTGTTGTGTATTTTTTAACGGTAATATGTGATTCACCCACAGAAAAACTTTCGAACACACAACATAATTGCCTAAAGCTTCATTTGGTAATGTTTAAGAAAAATGTTTCAAAATGAGATCCATTTTTTGAGAAATCGATGCCTAAAACTAAGTAATTATTTAATTTTCAAATTTCATTACTAAGTTTTTTTGCGTTGCAGAAAAAATATTTGGGCATATAGTTGTAACAAAAGTTCAAAATTTGTGAATTTAATATCGAAATTATAAATTAAATAAATGACCATGATTTATATAAAATACAGGTCTTTTTAATCAAATTTCATATTCTACAAGTAACATATTGTACTTGAAATTAAATGGACTACATAATCGAAACACAATAAAATGGTTTTTAATGAAAAATGAAGAATATGAGAGGCAGTGATTGAATAGTTTGAAAGTTTATCGTTTAGTACATCCTTTTGAGAAATTGATGCGCCTAATTATAGCCTATAAAATAATTGCAGGTGTCGTTGACTTTATGATCCGGAAAATGCTGATTTTGTACTCTCATGGGGACCATGTAACTCAACTAATCCAATTATTTCATCACAAATTCAATGATTATATTTTAATTACGTGATTGGACACTAAACACCAATTTGATGTTTTACTACTTCTCAAAAACTAATCAATTAATTTTCCTCATATCATAAATCTTACTATGATACAGAGCAATTAGTAAAATTATCATTATACTAGTATAAAAAATCTTCATTCATAATATGCTTGAATATATACATAGCAAATTCTTTGCTAGGAACATTTTTTTACCATTAGAATTGCAATGTTGTCTTTGCCTTGATAATGTTGAATGTTAAAGCTAGCTCACTATAGGGGTCAAGTTTGATTAAACGGGCTTAACCGATCCATAAACTAATCACATGCTAAATTTAATGTAAGTCATGTTTAGTGGTCAACATGTATTCAAAGTGAGAAAAAAGTGTTTGATCATAAAAATGCGACACATCAAAATTGAAATGGACTTCAGCAAGAAATACTATGTAACTATTGTAAGGTAACAAAGAGTAAATAATTTCCTAAATTATTACTCCTTCGGTCTCATAATATATATTTATTATGTGTAAGGTAACAAAGAGTAAATAATTTCCTAAATTATTACTCCTTCTGTCCCATAATATATATTTATTATGTGTCCCATAATATTTTAGGTGATGTAGTTTTGTGTGTTAAGTGAAGAGAGAAAATAATATATTTTTATTAATGTGAGAGAGAGCTTTTTTCAAAAAAGTAAATGTGACATCTTTTGTGGAACAAACTAAAAAGGAAAGTGTGACATCTATTATGGGACGGAGAGAGTTTTTTTTTTTAATTTTTGAATCTAAACGTTTTATATAAGCATTAGAACAAAACATGGAGAAGTAAAATGAGGAGTATAACTTTTGAATACAATCAAAGTGAATTTTCAAGTCATAAATATACAAACTTTTAAAAGTTCAAAAAATTATGTAGTGAAAATTGTAAATTAAATAGTGAGATTTTGAATAATTTTGGATCAACCTCCGGTAGGGATATTTTTTATCAAACTGTTTCGGATTGAATTTTTTTCTCAGAGTTAAAAATTTTCAATCCAAAGTCACTCAAGTGGCTTCTCCCATTGATCAATGAGACTATCCTTAAAGTTTGAGAATATATTGAATTTATGTTCGAGATTGTTGTTGTTAACTTTCTCACATCAACTTGAATAATTTTATCCACTCCCTTAATAAATCATTTAAGGACAGGACAAACATTAATGTATAATTGTTAAAGTAAGAGCGAAGAAAAAAAATTGAAATAATGTTAGGGGATGATATGGTTCATAAATGGAAAAATAAGAGAGAAGAAGAAAATGTAATTGAAATAGTGTTAGGCTCCGTTTGGTACACATAATTTGAATTGGAATTGGAATTGGAATTGGAATTGGAATTCTATGAAATCGAATTGGAATTATTATAATTTAATTCGAAATCATATGTTTGGTAAAATGAAGTAATTGATATGAAATTGGATTTGAAGAATTTGTGCACACAAACTATACACAGTATACACAAAATACACACCTACAAAATACACACACTTCACACACTGTACACAAAAACCACACGTTCCACACAGTACACAAAATACACACATTCCACACTACACATAGTACACATATTCCACACACTACACAAACTTCACACACTATACACACATATACACAAAATACATACAATTCACACACTGCACACAATATACACATAATACACACACTATACACAACATACACATAGTACTACCACACTAAATAAAAAAACACACTCCACACATAGCACACTCTACACACGGTATACACGAAATAAACACACTACATACACTATATACAAAATACACATACTACGCACATTGCACACAAAATACACACAATACACAATTTTTGCACAAAATACACACCCTACACACACTATATCCGCACTGCACAAACACTATTCACAAACCGAAACTCAAATTTGGTTAAGTATTTCAGTTTTTTTGTTTAATTCAGTTTAAACAGCAAATTTCAGTTTTTCGATTCGGTTCGGTTCCAATCGAAAAAAATTCCGACAGTCGCATGCTTGAAATGTGTGTAGTGTAGTGTGTGTAGTGTGTAAAATGTGTGGAGTGTGTGTGAAGTGTGTGTAGTGTGCAAAATGTGTGAAGTGTATGAAATGTGTGAAATGCGTGTAGTGTGTGAAATGTGTATAGTGTGTGTGAAATGCATGTAATGTGTGAAATGTGTGAAGTTCGTGTAATGTGTGAAATGTGTCTAGTGTGTGTGAAATGTGTATGTGTGTGTGTGTGAAGTGTGTGTTGTGGATATATATTGAAGCTATTTAATTTTATGACTATTTGAAATTCTAATTTTCTACTTTTAATATAGAATTCTATTTAATTTATCAGACCAAATCTGGATGGGCTGTGTATTTGTGAAGCCCAAATGTTTATTTGCTGGCCAAAATACTTGAGGCCCGATTACCCGCCTCACTTACATGAGCACTCCCGATAGCCGCCAAGCGTGCACTCCACCCGGATCTTGAATGAGGACTGCTGGATATAGGGTGTGCTTTCTCCGAGAGATAAGTCACAAAGCCTCCTCACGTACACTCGTTTCAGTTCATTATATTTTCTCTCTCTCATCTGGGCGATGCTCCTCCTCTCTAGAAGCTTCTCTCTCTCTCTCTCTCTTTCTCCGATCATTCTCTTCGGTTTTATGAGAGTTTGACTGGTGCTTTCCCTAGCAGAAGCAACTCCTTTGGTTGCTTTGCGAATTCCAGCGCTAGATCTGACCTTGTGGTTAGATCTGCTAAGCTGGAGCTGGTTTCACTCGGTGTTTGCATGAGATCTGAGAGTTCTCCTTGTACTTGAAGTTTTTGAGGTGTTTTCTGAGAGTGTGTGGTGATCTGTGTGTTGAGACAGCCGTGGTGTGCGGTTATCAGTGAAGCCTAGGGTTTCTGGTTCAGCCCGTTCGACGGTTTCCTCCTGTGACAAATGGTTGAAATTGGGGAGGCTCTTGGTCCGGTGCGGTCATTGCTATAACCTGGGCCATATTCCAGAATCTTTGATTTCTCTTGTCTTTCTTGTTCCATATCCTTTTGGATCTTTTACTTGTGATACTAATGTGTTTACTCAGTGAGCAGGTGATACACGGTCATAGCTGGTAGTTCAGCTCCAGTGGAGGATCTGGACATAGCTAGGGTTTTCGACTGATTGTATCTTGCTACTTAGTATTCTTGTAATCTTTGATTCTTCTTTTGTATTTGGTTTGTTACTTTAGAGATTGACCATCTCTGACATGGTGTAATACAAAAGAGGTCCCAGTAACAGTGAATCCATGGTGGTTTGATCCCTACAAATTTAAATTTTAGAATTGTAAGATTTGGAATTGAATTGAACAATTTTGTGGTACCAAACATTGGATTTGGAATTGAAGGCTCCAATTCCAATTCCACACCTCCAATTCCATGATACCAAACATAACCTTAGTGGATGTTGGAACCATTAAACATAAGATGGAAAAAAAGTTTTCATAAATGAAAATAGATTATTTTTAGGGGACGAACGGAAAAGGAAATATGACCGAGTTCCATGTGATAAAGAGAGCATACAAGAGTGAACGCTGGAACCCATAAATGATAAGAAGGAAAAAAAGTTTCCATAAATAAATATACATTATTTCTAACAAACAGAAAAAAAATATCACCGAATTGCATGTGATAAAGAGAATATATAAGAGTGAACTATAAAGAAAAGTCCACGGACAATAGTATTCACACTTTTTAGGTACATCTGAATATAAATATCACCAGAAGTCTAAAGACAAATATAGTACTTAATTTTGTTTGAACTTGTGCAAACCTAGATTGAAGTAGGAAATAAAATTTATACACCAAGTACATAATATAGTATCTTACTATAAAATTTTTTGCAAAATTGGCCATGTCTTGTTTATATATATATATTCCCCTAACATAGTCGATATCGATTTTTCCTTTTGTATTTTTAAGATATTGGGACTATGTGGGAGAAGGCGACCAGGTGAGTATTGATTGATCTTCGGTGAGTTCGAATTTTTGGATCAGAAGGACAAAATTTAACAAATTTCAATAAAAAGAGCAATTGAATTGGATTCAGAAATAGTACTACGAAAAGACTTCCCAATTTTTGTAACCTCGCATCAATTTTATTGATTTTTGAAATATTTCAAATCTTTGTTGGTGAGAAAAAATATTGAACTGATTTTTTTGTAAACGAATTTAAAACACTGCAGTAAATATACAAAATCAATACCTTTGTAATTGATGGGGTGCGTACTAAACAAGCCCAACAGCAATGACGGCCCATCAGCCCAAAGCCCAAGGAAGAGTATGAGTTCGGCATTACCAAAGAGTTCGGCCTCAGCCTACAGCTCGGTAAAAGCCAACCAATCAAGCTCTGCTCTCAGGTCGGCATCAAGCTCTACTCTCAGATCGGCAACCAAGCAGTTCGGTCTCAGTAAGAGTTCGGCCTCAGCCTACAGCTCGGTAAAAGCTCAGGTCGGCATCAAGCTCTACTCTCAGATCGGCAACCAAAGCAGTTCGGTCTCAGCATTCGACCGAACAAGGAGTTATTGGACCCATACTGGATTTCCACAACTTCCAACACACCCACTACCACGTGTGTCAACTCAGGCCACGATCGTAGCCATTGACCTACACTACATCCACGATCTTAGGCCATGACCTACACGACATCCACGACTTAGTGGTGATGCAAA